>NW_007730265.1:154460-181872 GCF_000696425.1 Galeopterus variegatus | reverse complement strand
AAAAAAAAAAAAAAAAAGATAACCGGTAAGGGGATATATATATATATATATATATATATATATATAAAATACATGCATTATCTTATCGTAAAATATTTATCTTATAAAAAGGTGTTTTTATATTCATATATTCATACCTTATACATCAATGAGTGGTCTTTTATATTTTGAATACTTTTTTTTTTTTTTACAATTAATGATATTTTGTATTTTATTTTCCCAGATTTCATATGGGTATTTGATATTTTGGTAATGAGGGCCTTGTAGAGAGTACAATTTTATGAAGGTAGGGAAACAGATACTTGTCAAGGAGATGAGTTGGAAGCCCCAGATGCAAATTGTCACGCCTGTTTTACATATTGTGTGTGAGTGGAAATTACCACCTTGTATCTCATGTCTGGAGAAAAGTCTAGTCTTGAAAGGCTGTGCTATGCTATGTCACGTAAATCTTTGTCCTTGTAGTGCTTACCACAGGCTCTGGCACGGAGGACCCTCCATCAAGGTGTGTTCAATGAACAAATGAACAAACAGTTCTCTCAGTTCTTGGGTCAAATGTAGCAGTCGGGGCCCCATCTAAATCTTGGTGTCTCTGCAATTAAGGAACCTGAGGAAAGAATGCATGATAAGCGTGTGTTTATGATGTATTTAAAGTCAATTTATAATAGTTATGGTGCTCAAGAGGGAACCAATGTGTAAAATTATTTCTAATAATTAAAATTCACAGTAATTGGTACACAAGAACATGCCATATAGAGGAAGAAGTAAGGAACATGGGATCAAGTTGGATCAATTCGGGGCCCACCCCGTGGCTCACTCAGGAGAGTGCGGAGCTGGGATTGCAGTGGCGCTCCCGCTGTGGGTTCGGATCCCATATAGGGATGGCCGGTGTGCTCACTGGCTGAGCGCGGTGCAGGCGACACCAAGCCAAGGGTTGCGATCCCCTTACCAGTCACACAAAAAGAAAACAAACAAACAAAACCCTGAAAACACTTAATTGGGGCTGACCCTGTGGCTCACTCGGGTGAGTGCGGTGCTGGGAGCGCAACGGCGCTCGGAGCGCCGAGGCCACGGGTTCGGATCCTATATAGGGATGGCCGGTACGCTCACTGGCTGAGCCCGGTGCGGGCGACACCACACCAAGGGTTACAATCCCCTTACCAGTCACAAAAAAAAAAAAAAAAAAAGTTGGATCAATTCGCATTTCTCACTTCCGTGGCCATGGAGGGAGACTGTGGCAGCCCCGAGTTCCAAAGGTGGAGTAGAACTTGAAGTTTCAGTCAACTTACTATTCCCAAAACTCCACTAAGATCTTTTTCTTGGAGCTGAGGTGAGGGTCTGTCTGAGCTCGTAGCCACCCCTAGATGCAGGCTTGTATATATTGTTTCGGGGCCTTCAGTCCTCATGGTTGTTCTGCTTGTGTATTAACTTTCAGAACTACCATTCTGTCACCATGTCTGGGATCAGGGCTCCTCAGTGCTCCAGACCTTGACGGCAGAGGGGCCAGGATAATGCCTGTGACCCACAAGGGATCAACAGGACTTTCTAACTGAGGAACACAGGCGGGACAAACAGTAGCAGACCAGAAGCCACTGGCAGAACAATTCTGGTCTAACAATTCTTGTTTGTCCCTAAGTACTTTGTACTTGACCATGACATGGTGGATGGATAACAGGTTGAAACTGGACCTGCTTTGCGGTGTGGAAGGTGCCCTCATGCGGGTTGGCTTGTCTCCCATCTTCAGTGAAGGAGCAAGAGGTCATGACAATTTGGGCTTCCTCATCCTCCTGTGACAGTTTTTATCTGGATAAATGGAGGGCGGTGGTGATATCACCATGGTAGATAGAGATACCGGTGTGTGCAGTGTATAGGGAAGGGGCACACAATGTGGGATGTGTGTGTGTGAGTAGGGATGGGGAAACACAGTGTGGTTGGCAAAGGGGTACTAGGGAGCCAGCAGGTGTGTCTTAGTGGCATCATTTATATGGCACAGCTTGCAGAGGGTAGAGGAGGGGATTCTGAAGGAGCCTGGCCAGGGCTCTGATGGTAACGCCTTCCTACAAAGCAGGTTGACAGAGAGAAAGGAAGGGGCATAGAAAAGATCCCAACAACAGCAGTTCTCACCTCCAACTTGTGGATGATAACACACTGGCACAGCAGGGGAGAACAGGACGGGGCCCTAGATCCCAGCACAGAGAGGGAAGCCCAGGTTAGTCTGTTGCTTGGTACTAACTTCCATCCACTCCTGCACCTGGGATAGGGCCTGCTAAACCAAATTTTTGCTCTATCATCTACCCTCTTTCTTCCTGTTTTATCTTTTGTGACTACAGCAAAGCCAAAAACCAAAACCCCTGCATTTAAAGTAAGGAATCACACTGCTTGCTAATTTAAGGGATAATCTATGAAAACCTGTATATTTGATCCATTAGGATTCATTGAGCATGTGTTATGAGCAAAGCACTGTACTAAGTACTAGGGGTGCATGGGTGCCTAAACATTGTTCCTGTCCTCATCAGTCTGTAATCTACTGGGAAAACATGTCACACACACATTTAACTCCAGCATGGATTGCAGAACTAATAATAGCTAACATGTATTCAGTGTTTGCTCTGTGCCAGGTACTCTTCAAACTACTTTAGATGGAATAATTTTAAAAAATTTCATTTAATCCTCATAATGACTTTATGAAGTAAGACTTTTTTTTATTTCTATGTTTTGCAGATAAGGAAACTAAGGGCCAGAGGGATCACACAGTGAGTCAGTAATTGAGTCAGGATTTGAACTCAGGCACCTGGCTCTACTGTCTATAGTATTGATCACTATACTACAGTATTTTTCCATTATTACTCTACTGAAAAAAGCAGACTGACTTTAAAATCCCAGTGAATCAAAGGTTTAGGAGATATGGATTTTGTTTTTTTACTTTGTTTTGTGTTTTTTTACTTTGTTTTGTGTTTTCTCCATTACTTAAGAGATATCTGGGTTTACGAAAAATCAATTAGAATTTCAAGACCACCTTCAGGATCAGAAGCTTATCCTGGCTCTCTACAAGTCCCTGCCTTGACTGTGGTCAGCTCAGGAGTGTGCTACTGAGTGTGGGCTTTAGTGTCACACAGATCCAGGTTTGAATCCTACTTCCCTATTTTCTAGTTCTGTGACTTTGGCAATTCACTTGACTGTTTGCTCTAAGTCTCAGTTTCTCTTCTGTAAAATGGGGAAGGTTAAATGTCTGCCAGGTAGTTGCATCTCCTCTGTATCTTGAACTATGGGTTTCTTTTCTGGCGAATGATTACATTTGTTATTTCTGAGCCTCTGGTACCTCAGGTGTAAACTGGGGACAGTATTTCCTCACAGGGCTGCTGTGGGGGACCAGTTGAAATGTGGATAGTGCTGTGTAAGTGGCAAACAGTACTGGAGTGTGAGTCATTGGTTATCATGAGCAGTTGCCTGCTGTGTTCAGGTATCCCTGGAGGTGTGGCACAGATGTCTGAGACAGGCTGAGGTGGGGAGAGGGAGTACCCGCCCCACCCACAGCAGCTCTGAGGACCGGCACTGGCTGGCAGGTCCTAGCAGAGGTGCACAGGGACAAGACAGCTGTCTTGAGCTGGGATTCCCGCAGGCTTGCACTGTCTCCTTGTGTGCTTCTGGCCTGCGGATCGAGGCAGTTGGGGTGGGGCAAGGCCTTGTTACAGTGGACAAAGGCCATGCACAGAGCCCACCATAAAGCACACCAGGCCACACGTTAGCACAGCAGAGGGGAAAGAGCGTAGTTTCCCTGGCAGATCTCCGCGAATCTTAGCTTGGTAACTCCCTTGCTGTGTGATCTCTCAAAGCCTCAGTTTCCTTATTGTGTGTTACTTGCGGAACTGGAAAACCAATCACTAAGAACAAGGAAAGTCCTTAAGAGCGTAGTTTCCCTGGCAGATCTCCGCGAATCTTAGCTTGGTAACTCCCTTGCTGTGTGACCTCTCAAAGCCTCAGTTTCCTTATTGTGTGTTACTTGCGGAACTGGAAAACCAATCACTAAGAACAAGGAAAGTCCTTGGCACCTGGCAGGCACTCAGTAGATGCCAGGCTCCCCTTATCCTTCCCTCACCATTCTGGATATCTAGCACCTGCCCTGCAATGCCCTCTTGTCCCCACCTCCGTCTTCTGGGGTTGAATGATTTCTAGGGAGATGAGACGAATGTGGGGAGGATGGTACTTAGGAAGGAAGCCCTGCGAAGGAGCCAGAGCCATTGGCAGACACTGGGGAATAATCCATCCGCAGAGTCAGTTATTTGATCAAAACAAAGAGACAGACACACACACCAACCATCCTTCTCCACAGCGAAGGGAGCAAAGGGGTTTGCCACCTAAGTTGTCCATCCTGGCTGTTGTGACAGTGTGCTTCGTGTGAGTTGCAGCTTGGTGAGGGGCAGGAGTCCTAGAACAGATCATGAGTTTGGCCTGGAGAGTGGGGCTGGAGGCCCGTGGGGGGTGGGGCAGGGGTCATGGCAGCACACGGGGCCTGCAGCTGCCTCTGCCACCTGTGTGGTCCAGGCCGTCACAAATTGTTCAGCATCTCTGAGCCTCCGTGTCCCTATTTTTAGGTATGAGGGTATAGGTCATCCTCGCAAGCAATTATATGAGAAAATAGATGAGGTTCACTAAAGCTGATCTTGTCCCTTTCTGCCTTTGTGGCTCAAACAGATCCCAAAGCTGTGACATACTTAGGGACAATCATGATGAGGATGGAACAGGAGGATGGACTGAGGGGTGTGGAACCAAGCCACGCTGGGAGTTCCTTAGCCCCTTCTCCTCCCCTGCAACAGTTTCTTCTTCCTTCCCCCACTGCCTTTGTAGGAAACTGCATTAAACTTGACTTTTACAGTGTTTCCCCTTAATGGTAGTAGGCTGAAAGAGACATGTTTGCTTTGCATCTGGGGGGAGCATGGAAAGAACAATTAAGAAAAGATTCTGTTGGTGGCATGAAGGGAGAATGCACCAAGAAAAAAGAAGAATTGTTACATCTGAGCCTGTGCCCAGCTCCTTGTGGTCCTTGGGTAAAGAGGAAAAGCAGTGGCGGAGCTTCCGGTTGAGGCTGAGGCTGTAGAACTTTCTTCCGACTTCCAAGAAGGCTATGAGGTAGTTGGACCTTGTGAGCCAATCCAGCACAGGCTTGTGGAACCTGGGACAGCCCCTCTCAAACCCAGGAGAGCGGTGCACCCCTTGGGCACCCTACAGGGAGCAAGGAGGACATGAAACTACAGAATGAACATGTCCTGATTGTGTCATCACATGGCAAATAATTTAAAATCGTGTATATACTGAATGAGATATAAATATATTATAAAGCACAATACAAAATTCACATTCACTTTTAAAATATTAAAAAAATTAATTTTGGGCTACACAGCTCTTCCAGACCAGCGGTTCCAAAATCAGGTTCCCATTTGTTTTCATCTAGGGTTAGGGCTACTTCAGCGGGGAAGACTGAGAAGCACTGCCCCAATGTGGGACTCAGTTTCCCCACATCTAAAATGACAAGGGGCCTGGAATCGAATCATGGGTTTCAATGAGGGCAAGACACGTGGCCCTGCAGTCTCGGCTGCTCATCTCTGCTGCTTGGCCTCGCTAAGAAGACTGGTTATGGGAACCGTCCTTAGCGTGTTTGGAAGGGGACCAGCTGTTTAAAATTCTCTCCTCTGACCTCTGGGTGATGAGGATAAGCCAACAGAACAGCAGATCACGATCCAGTGGCCAATGGCCACAAACATCAAGAACTGGTCGGAAGCAGGCCTAGTTTCTTTATTTTTTTGGCGAATGGCTGGTACAAGGATCAAACCCTGGACCTTGGTGTTATCAGCACTATGCTCTAACCAACTGAGCTAACCGGCCAGCCCCTAACTTCTTGGTTATAATATACGTTGTCATCAACATTCGCCTTGCACCAAACCTCTTGGGGGTTTTATTATGCTTTTTTCCCTGCTAGACCCTCCCCGGCAGCAAACACATGGCTGCCTACTCTGTGCTCAGCACCATAGGACACTCCAGGGAGGGAGCTACAAGAGCTGGGTCCTCTAGGAGCTCAGTTTGTCTAAAGCAACAAATCTCTTGGTAGAAACAGTGATTTCTCTTAGGGTCTCCGAAATGCATGTTCCCCAAACTTCCCTGGTGGTAACAATCATCTGGGTGTTGGTTAAACACCCATGTTTCTGGAGAATCTGATTGAGGAGGTCTGGGTGAGACTCAGGAAATTGGCATCTTAATAAGCACCCAGCTGTACTGTATGCCTGGGGAAGTTTTAGAAAGAAGGCTGCAACGCACAGTGATGATTTTCAGTTGGCTAATCAAACTGTTCTTTCAATAAAAACAACAGAACTGGCTGGGTAGCTCAGTTGGTTAGAGTGTGGTACTGCTAGCCCCAAGGTCCAGGGTTCAATCCCTGTACTGGCCAGCCACCAAAACAACAACAATAAAAAACGTCCTTGTAGTGGACAAGTTTTTCTATCTTCACTCTCTCTATCCACACAGAAACTTTACTAATGAAAAAGTCCTTTTTAAAGTGAAAATTGATTATTTTGAAACCCCCAAACTATTCACAGATTATTATGAATTGCTTTAATCATTAACTCTACTCACAACTGTTGAGCTGCCGGCAGGCAAGGAGGGAGACACAGATAAGTAAGATTCAGTCTTTGCCCTTAGAGTTTTTGGTCTACTCAGACCATTATTTTAGTAAAGGATGCATTCTTAGCACAAAGCAAATGTCAAATGTACTAAGTTAAATGATAGACTTAGGGCTGAGTGTCATTTCTAGGGAGCTAAAAGATATCAAACTTCTAATGACCTCTTGCCTTTTAGACACTATTTGTGGATAAATTCCCCATGGCATGAACACTCTTCGATTTTGTTCTTTTCCTCCATAGCTGAAGGCACAGTGACTGGCTTCAGTGAGTTTTTTGACTGACATTCAGGAAGTCCCGTCTCTACGAGTCTAACAACCACCATTGCATTCATTCACTTGTTTTGTTAATGAGTTGGTGTTTATCATCAATAACAGCACCTTCATCTTTCCATCTTATGCTCACTTTTATTAAATAAATAAATTAAGGCGAAATGCATTAAAGTATCTAGATAATGCCAAAATTAAAGGTTTGGGTGGTAGAAGCCCCACTGGGTGACAGTGGAAATGTTTGTCATCAGCTGAGGTCAGAGAGCCCAGACGCAGCACACACAAGGCAGTCTGGGGTGCCAGTGGAAGTTGAATGCATGAGTGATTGTTTATAAATGCCCGCACAACTAGGAATAACTCAGATGTCTCAGAATGGGCCCCACTTGGTGCTGTGGGATTTGGAGTCACATACAAATTGGCATTGCCTGTCCTTCCATTAAAAATCATTTGAAGGGGGCCGGCCCGGTGGCGCACTGCTGTAGTGCGCCGCTTGGGAAGCGTGGCGGCGCTCCCGCTGAGGGTTCGGATCCCACATACAGACCGGTTCCTGCTCACTGGCTGAGCGCGGTGCAGGAGCAACACCGAGGGGTGCGATCCCGTTGCCGGTCCCGGCCCGGTACAGGCGCGACACTGAGGGTTGCGATCCGTTGCCGGACACGGAAAAAGACAAAAAAAAAAAAAAAATCATTTGAAGGGGCCGGCCCGGTGGCCACCTGCTACAGTGCGCCGCTTGGGAGTGCGGTGGCGCTCCCGCCGAGGGTTCGGATCCCACATACAGACCGGTTCCTGCTCACTGGCTGAGCGCGGTGCAGGAGCAACACCGAGGGGTGCGATCCCGTTGCCGGTCCCGGCCCGGTACAGGCGCGACACTGAGGGTTGCGATCCGTTGCCGGACACGGAAAAAGACAAAAAAAAAAAAAAAATCATTTGAAGGGGCCGGCCCGGTGGCCACCTGCTACAGTGCGCCGCTTGGGAGTGCGGTGGCGCTCCCGCCGAGGGTTCGGATCCCACATACAGACCGGTTCCTGCTCACTGGCTGAGCGCGGTGCAGGAGCAACACCGAGGGGTGCGATCCCGTTGCCGGTCCCGGCCCGGTACAGGCGCGACACTGAGGGTTGCGATCCGTTGCCGGACACGAAAAAAGACAAAAAAAAAGGAAAAAATCATTTGAGGGCTGGCTGGTTAGTTCAGCTGGTTAGAGCACAGCCTTATAACACCAAGGGCAAGGGTTCAGACCCCCCACACCTCCCCACAAAAAAAATCTAGGTTTCTGTTTGGGTGCCCTGTTAGCACTCACTCAGGCTCCTCCTCACCCTCACTGGCTACCATTCTGTCCTCACATGCCCTTAGTAGTTTGCTCTCTGTGTCCCAACCAACCTCACAAGTGAACTCAGTGTCTCTTGGACAAACCCAAATGTTAACAAACATATTGTGTGTGACGGAGCTCAGAACCAGTGCCTGGAGAATACTACTTTGGACAAGTCTCTCTGTTAAAGTGATCTTTTATCCTTATCTTTTTTTTGTTTTTTTCCCGAATCAATTTCCCATTTATAAAACAGTTTCCCAGGGGTCCTGGTAACTCTGGAATTATCATATAGCTTTCTGATCAAATGTAATTCATTGCTAAAGCTGGAGAGGAAGTGAAGAGTGACTTAATGAAGAGAAGATAAACAGTCCCCCCACTGAGATCTGGGGGCAGGGTGAGATGGAAACTAGTTGATATGGGAGGACAAGAAGCTTCTGTTAAGTTTAATAAAGGAGCCCAAGACTGGTGGGCCTCCCAGTGTTGGAAGCAAAGACTGTGCCCTGACAGCTCCTGGTCTCTCCTGGGGAGGTGGCCAGGCACACAGGGGTGCTAAAATGGCCTCTTGGTGGAGAGGGAACTGAAGGATCTCAGGGCACAGGGCCTGGGAAGACTATTTTAGTGGCTGTGGGAGCAGATCAGACCAAAGAGAGCAGCAGGAAATGCAGAGAAAAGGCTTTTTTCTTTTTTAACCCCCTAATAGTCCTAATCTTAATTTATTTTCTAAACTAGATGAACATTTGGACTGATCCCAGGGAGAAAACTAACTAGGAAAGAGGTAAGTTACCTAGTTGCGAGGTGACCAAATCCAGCATCTAAAGGAGCACCAGGACCTTCTCCTGAGAGCAGGACTTGGCACTTCTGGGAGAGCAAGAGGCTGGCCCAAGGGGGAGAGCGAGTTCTGGTTTCTGGAAAGGCCTGGAGAAGCAGTCCTGGGCCTGTACCTACAGCACCTACTCAGGGTGGGCTGAGGGCTGGCATCCTGCCAGGTCTCACCCTTCCAGAACTGCAGGAAGTGACTGGATTGCAATGAGTGAACTCAGCCAAAATGGCCTCGTTTTCTTTGGGTATTAAGGTTGATCATGAGCCCCACCCGTTCTCCCTGGGATCTCTTGCTGACCAGCTATGGAAGGGTCTCTAGACCATTAGTAAAGACAGACCACAGATTCCTGGAGACCTCTGCAAAGATACCTGGTCCACCTCCTTTATCCATGGGATGAGGAGACTGTACCTGGGACGGGGAGGGATTTAAACCACCAGTTCAGCCAGCTCCAGGGCTCTGGATACACAGCAAGAACTTTTTCCTCTGTCAAGCTGCCACAGAATTCAAATGGCCTAACCCAAGTCTCTACCTTGGATTGGGGATCAGCACCCCAGAACAATACCCTGTATCTTGATTTCTGTGGCTCTTTCCTCTCTTGACATTTATATTATAAATAAAAGTAGACTAACACTGTACTGATGACTTTTGGGTGTTTTTGTGATGCCTGTGATGACATCTCCCTAGGTTGTTCTAGAATTCTGGTGGGAGTCTCTGCTTAGCTTGGGAGGGAAATGACTACCTCTCAACAACAGGCAGATGAATGGAACTGGGTCTATGGTCCCGTAAGGCAGAATCTTTCTGGGCTGTAGTCAACAAAAAGCCAGAGAGGCACTTAACCAAGGCAAAAGCTGAAGCTGAACTTGGGGAAACTCACTGGGCCCACTGGCAACAGAGGGGCGGGTGAGCATTCTCGTCCAAAATATACAATCTTTGGTGGAGACTTACACACTAGAAGATCCCACAGCTAAAGGTTCTAAAAGGCAAGAGTCTACTCCTTGAAAGGCTCGTGTATTCATTCTCTCCATCATGTCTCTAATTCAGACCCTAATCAAAGGTTGTTTAACTAGTCTCTGCCTTTAGTACCTCCTCATGCTAACCAGACCTGTCTTCACATAACAATTGGGGGCTTTCTAAATAGTTTGGACCATGTCACTCCCTTGCCTAAAACTCTCCATGCACTCTACTGTCTACAGGATAAAGTTCTAATACCCTGGCAAGGTCTATGAGGTACGGCACCACCTGGCTCTTGCCCATCTCCCTGGCTTTGCCTCTTGCCACTTTCTGGGTTGCAGGTTTACTGGCAGTCATAGCAGTCTACCAACCTGCAGTTTAGAACACATCACCTTGTTACACATTCACATGCTTCTGTGGTTTTTACAAGCTGTTCCTTCCTCTTTCCCAGTCTGGAAGACTCCTGCTAATCCTTCAATACCCAGCTCAAGTGTAGCTTTCTCTGATGCCTCTGTGCAGTCAGCTCTCTCTCCTGTGCTGCCTCCCTGTAACTCACACACAGGACTCTTATTGCATATCAGGCCGCACTGGAATTATTTCCTTACTATCCTGTTTTATTCGATTGTATTTATTGGAACATATCAGTTGCTGGACAGAAATCCCTTAACAAAAATTTTTTTGACACATGTTCTTAATGAAGAAGGGCGATTTATAAACTTGTACGGCTACACAGGGAACACCCTGCTCGGGTTTTGAAAGGATGCAGTCAACAAATTTGTATTTATTGGAACATATCAGTTGCTGGACAGAAATCCCTTAACAAAAATTTTTTTGACATATGTTCTTAATGAAGAAGGGCGATTTATAAACTTGTACGGCTACACAGGGAACACCCTGCTCGGGTTTTGAAAGGATGCAGTCAACAAACGGCCAGAGAGGCACTTAACCAAGGCAATAACAAAAGAATAACAATCTACAAGCAGGTCAGAGAGGTGAACACATATAGCAATGGGAAGACTCTCTCCCTTTTATAGGCAGCCAAGGTCCTGAGAGGTAATGTGACTTGTCCAAGGTCACCCAGTCAAGGTAGCAGCAGAGCTGAGAACACTAGGTGGCTATTTGCCCCACTCCTCCTATGGTCCTCATCAGTGGTCAGAGCTCTGGCCTCCTTGAGTGCTGTATGCTTGTTAAACTACACAGAGACCTTAGGACAAAATGAAAGTAAAAGGGACCACTTGGCAAAGCCCTAAATCTCTACCTTGAGGGCAAATTCACAGCAGGACAGGTGCCTCAGGACTAACTCAGCACCAGAGATCCCCCAGGCTTGCTCTCAGTGGGGCAGGCACTGATCAGTTCACTAAAATGCAGACTGTTTAAATTAGACTGTACTTTAGAAGTCTGTCATGTCAGTTCTAATATCATGTAGGCCAAACTTCCACCAATCAGGGCTCCCTTACTTAGAACGGGAGGCCACAGCTAAGACATCTCCCACGACCCTGCAGACTCAGAAAGAAAGTGGAGATCCTTCCCTACCTCAGACATGACCAGGACTACACAGCAAAGGCCTCTCCAATACTCTCCAAAGAACACCCATCTCAAGGGGCCTGGGAGGATATCTACTGTCAACATAGAAGTTTCTCCAGGTATCCTGTTTTGATTTAAAATTGAAACCAACCCCCGAAGAGTTAACCTCCCCCAACTTAAGCATGACTCAGTCTTAAAGTTGTTTTCTCATGAAGTGAAGAGACCTCCATTTGGAGCAGACAAAACTGGTTGTAACCAGCTCTACCCCCTCACCTGGAGACTGTGCCTGCACCAGTGAGGAGTAGGTGAACTTCTGACATCAGAGGGCCAAAAACTCCTCCCATAATCATGCTAACCACCACCTTTTTCTGCATATGTGACTGGTGAAGAGGCAGGCACGGATCTTGCTTGTGCCTGTGCGGATGAATAAAGGACTTCCTCAAAACTTCTAATCACCCCCCACGCCCTACACCACCCCTCACCAATCTCCCATAAATATCCCTTCACTTAGGCACGGATCTTGCTTGTGCCTGTGCGGATGAATAAAGGACTTCCTCAAAACTTCTAATCATCCCCCACGCCCTACACCACCCCTCACCAATCTCCCATAAATATCCCTTCACTCGCCACTGGGGAGGCAGATTTGAGAAAGATTTCTTCTGTCTCCATAGTCGGCAGCTGGCAATAAAGCTTTTCTCTTCTGCAAAACCCGTGTCTCAGCGTTTGCTGCACAGTGCGCAAATGAACCCCAGTTCAGTTACATAATCAATGTGAATTGTACATTTTACTGCGTGGTGCTGTGTTTTAACAACACATTTCATTTCTCCTCTTTTGAGCAAAACTGATGCTTTGAGCCGTGCCTTAGCTGGGACTGCAGTCCTACCCCTGGTTGACAGCACAGCCTTACAGACACTCCACAGCACATAGGCAGTTTACAAGCACCTTCATATCTATTGTGTTACATAATTCTCACGCCTACCCTGTGAGACGGAGGCTGGTTTTCCCATTGTAGACATGTAAAGACCCAAAGCTCCCAGAGGTAAAGTGATTGGCCTGAGTTGGTGGCAGGTCTGATGGGGCATTCCCCTTCCCATGCTCTGCCACCCCTCACCACCTAACTCCCATTATAATTCCCCCCAACCCTTCAAACACCAAAATCAACAGTCCCCCAAGGCAGCACTCAAATAAGGGTCAAATGCTTTCCTAATGCCCTCTTAGACGGTTTGCACAGTTTAGCACACAGGTGGGGTAGCCCATAGCAGGTGAGCAGTCCTGTACTTTGCTACACTGTCTGTGGCAGAATGGGATGGGCAAGGACTGAGAACTAGAAAATCCAGCTTTGCCTGTAACTGGCTGTGTGACCCTGGGGAAGCTCCTCTCTGGGCTTTAGCTTCTCCATTTGAACAATGAATGAGGACTAGGCGATTTCTGTGCTTTTGGTACATTAGAGCTTTTCCATCCCAACATTCTAGACTACCCCCAGGCAACATCTTGTGCTGCAGAATCAGGCGGCTGCATGGCCTGGGGCTCCCCCATGTCCTCGGCCAGAGCTCACAGCTGGAGACCCCTCTCGACAAACAATTTATAACTCTGGGCCTCAGTTTCCTCATCTTTAAAATAGAAGGTAAAGAGTTCATAAAGCAATTATCAAGGGCTGCCTAGAATTCCCCTTGGAATCTCTCCCAGGCAGGGAGGCCTTGGGGGGGTGTGACCAAGACACTACAGACAGGCATGGGGAGGAGGGGCATTTCCAATAAATGGGCTGTTCCTCTTTCCTAGGGTTGGTCAAAATCACAGGACCACAGGATGCTGGGGCCAGAAGGCACCAAAGGCCATGGCAGCGACACCTACTTTCCAGAGCACTGCATCAAGGCCCAGAGTGACTACGTAATGTACTGGGGAGCATACATTGAGTGTATGGCAGAGTCTGGGCTGAAACCCAGGTTTCCAGACAGGGTCAGGGAATATCTTACAAGTTTTAGAAAATACAGTGATTAGTTCTGGTTTGAACTTGCTCACTGCTTCCCTTCTTTGGAGAACCAAATCTAGCATATGACTCATAAGCCAGATAATCTATTGTGATGATCTAGTTTATGATTCAGAAATGCTAGGGTTGTAAATTTCTGCAATTCAACTTCATGATTTAGCTCTAGTGTTGCAGGAGGGGATCAGAGGGTTGGGTCACGACACCACACTCAGGCCTGTGGGGGCTGGGCAACATCACCTTGCAGGTGGTGGTGAGGAAAGAGGACTTGGGTGTCACATCATCTTCTGTGGCAGCAGCTGCTCTGGGAGTCTGTAGGGAGAGGACAGGGCACTCAAGGCCCACCAACCTGTGTGGGCTCGCCCAGGGGTGGAGAAGGAGCACCCGGGTGGCAGCAGAGGCCCCAAGGGAGGCTCAGCTAGTATCGTTGATGGGAGTCCGGGAGCCACTCAGCAGTCCCTGGCGTTCGCCCTCCTCTCCTGGGGACTGTCGCCTGGATAGGCAGGTCAGCAGTGGGCGGTGCAGCCCGTTGTACAGGGCGGTACCCATCAGGAGGATGAGGAAGCCCAGGATCTGCAGTGGGTGGAAGGCTTCCCAGCCCAGCGCCAGGCTCAGTGCCCAGATGACTACGGTACGCAAGCTGTCCAGCACCATGCGGGTGGTGGCGCTCAGTTCTTTGGTGACGCTGATGCCCGCAAAGTTGAAGAAGGCGATGCTGCTGATGTTGCCCAGCAGTGCCAGGGCGATAAGCGGCTGCCCACCATGCGGGTGGTGGCGCTCAGTTCTTTGGTGACGCTGATGCCCGCAAAGTTGAAGAAGGAGATGCTGCTGATGTTGCCCAGCAGTGCCAGGGCGATAAGCGGCTGCCGGCCCACCTGGCAGAAGGCGTCCAGTGCGTCCTCCAGCGTCCCTCGAGGGTTCCCACTGAAGGAGCCGGCAGGGATGTAGTACATGGGCACCAGCAGAAGGGAGAGGATCACGAAGCCAAAGAGGCCTAGGGGTGTGGGGGAGGCACGTCATGTCCTCCACCTGCCCCCACACTCCCAGCACGGCCCCCCAGCACTGCCACCTCTGCTCCCCGGGCCACCCCTTCCTGGCTGCCCTCACACCAGCTCCTTCCTTCAGTTCCCATGGCCCTCTCCTGGAACCTGTCCCTCCACCTCTCATCAGGAACTCACAGCCTATTACATGGGCCTTAGCTGCCCCTTCTCCTTACCCCAGTATTTTGACTGGACTGAGAGTGAGAAATACATTTTGTATCATGACCCAGTATACGTGTGCACAGGCATGTGCACACACATACAAATAGCTGCCCTTATTACGTACAGGTTCTGACATTTAAAAATTCTGTTCACTTAAAATAGAACTGCTGGCTGCAACTCATTATATTGCTTTCACAGGTCTGGACAAACACAGTTCTCTAACTCAGTGAGCTGTTGGTCTGCGACAAGGAGCTTGCACCAGCATGTAAGGCAATGCGCTGCTTCATTCATAAAGTCTGGCTGGAAAGTGAAAACGAGCAAAACAGTGTGCTTCGTGATGTAGCCGATTTAGTTTCTTTTTGATTTTGGCTGCTGGCTGGTACAGGGATTGAACCCTGGACTGTGGTGTTACCAGCACTTCGTTGATGTACATTCTGCCATAAGCTCCTTAGCTCTCACTGTGGGCCAGGAAAACACAGTTCTCTAACTCAGTGAGCTGTTGGTCTGCGACAAGGAGCTTGCACCAGCATGTAAAGCAATGCGCTGCTTCATTCATAAAGTCTGGCTGGAAAGTGAAAACGAGCAAAACAGTGTGCTTCGTGATGTAGCCGATTTAGTTGATTTAGATTCTTTTTGATTTTGGCTGCTGGCTGGTACAGGGATTGAACCCTGGACTGTGGTGTTACCAGCACTTCGTTGATGTACCTTCTGCCATAAGCTCCTTAGCTCTCACTGTGGGCCAGGAACAAACAGCTCCCTGACAGGCACTAGTCCACAGGCCACTCTTTGGTAGCACAGCTCTAACCCCTCTTGCTAATCTTGTACATTTTTTTTTTTTTTGGCTGCACGTGGAGCTTTGCTTCTGATATGTACAGGTATACACAGTTTATTAATCTTGTACTTTTAAAGCATGATTTTGAAAGTTACTTCCCTGCTCAAAAACCTTCAGAGGTTCCTCCCTGTCATTTAAAGTCTAAATCTATTTGCCTAATGTCAAGGTTCTCCATGATGATATGACCCTGACCTACTTAATTCCCGATTATTTCCCCAACATCAAAACGATATTGCACTCAAATTATTCCTCACTGGTTTCTAAATTCATGTCCATCTCCCCATGCCTTTGCTCTGTCTGGCGGTCCCTCCTCCCCACTCTCACCTGCTGACATCTTCAGCTCGAATACCACCTTCCCTACCCTGAGAAACTCAGCTATGCTCGGCAAATGAGACACCACTTAGGCACAGGTGGTCGAAGCTCAAACACACTGTCCGGCCCTTTCTTCCTGCTGGTCACCTCCTTGAGAGTGGGGCTTGTATCTCATTCATTTTTGTCTCCCCACCCCTCCCCCCACTCCTGGCACAGCAGACGTCAGAAGATTTGTCAACACATACCTGCTGAAGGAAAAGGGTGTGCGGGCAGGAGCTCACCCCTCCCAGTGGTCTCTGGCACCCTGCCCTATGCTCCACTTGTGCAGTTCACCTCACATGCTACCCTCCAGCACATCCCCTCCTCTCCAGCCCCCTCCTCCCAGGTCCCAGGGCCTACACACCTTCAGTGCCAACTGCCCGTAGTGGATGCACATTGTGTTTGTAGACGAACTTCTCTTCCAGCACCATCTGGATGGCGACGATGATCTGGGCCATGATGATCAACAGGTCCCCTGTAGGAAAGGAGGGGCCAAGGTGAGGCCAGGGCTACACTGGGGCTGGGGGGTAGATGGGACAGAACAACACGCCAACCTCTAACCTTTCCAGGGCCTCATATGGTTCATAAGGCACAATCTCGACTGTCTGTGCCTGATCCCCTGGCCCTTCAGTGGCAGGCCAGCAGGGCAAGGCTAAGGATACAGAAGGTCCAGAGACCTGTGTGAGTCTGAGAGCTGCACCACAGGGTATGCTGGTCTTTTAAGAAGCAACAGGCTTTGAGACAGACATTTCTGGCTATCTAATCCTGGCTCTGAGTGACCCAGGATGGTCACTCCATTGTAAATTGGGCTTCAATGACTGTGAGGGTTACCAAGATGGGCACTTGGTAAGTGCTCAATAAGCATTTGTTCCTTTCCTCTCTCAAATCCAGCAGTTTTATGTGTGTACAGTATACATCACACAGGCCAGGACAGCCTCTCCTCTGACTTCCTTTCTCACACTGCTTGCCACTCTCTTCTTTGGGGCAGCCACATCCCTCTCCAGTCTCCCCTACACTCTGTCTCCTTGAGAGCAGGTGCATGCCCTCGCCAGGGGCTTGGCATACAGCAGAGCTGGCACAAGTCTGTGGAATGATTCTGGGCTAGGCTCCCAGGAGGACAGGACAGGAGAAGGCAGCCTGGGTCCCCACCCCCAGCTGCACCTGTGATCACTTCGCTGAGCTTGTGCTGATCATCGTGCTTGCTCAGGAGGTCGGCCAGGCCCACTACTACCAGCCCTGCGATGGTGGCCAGGATGCCCAGCCACTGGCTCAGCACCAACCTCCGGCCCAGGAAGGCCACCGAGAACAGGCCCGTGAATATGATCACTGCACCCCGCAGCATCTGGAAGCTGGACGCACTGGTCATGTTCAGGGCTAGGAGAGAAGAGACACATGTTAGCGTCTGAGTGAGAAGGCTGTGTGTCACTGAGGGGTCCTCATAGCTAGGGACATGCCAAGCACATAGCAAGTGCACAATAAATCTTGCTTGCGTGTGTGTGTGAAGTCTATGGGAGAGTGGCAGTGTAGGGGTGGTGGTGGCTGTTTCCCCAGTGGCCCCCTCAGGCCATAGCCTTCACTGAGCTCTTCTCAACCTGGCCTGCTGCTGTGGTATGAATGTCCCCCCAAGCTCATACTGGAGCTTGACCCCCATCGTAACAGAGTTAAGAGGGAGGGAAATCCAACTATGGTATTTGAAAGGTGGGGCCTTTGGGAGGTGATTGGACCATGAGGACTCTGTCCTCATGAATATGTTAATCCTTTTGCCCAGCCCTCATTATGTGATATACTGTGTTACCACAGGACTCTGTAGAGTTCCCACCAAGGAAGCCCTCACCAGATGTGTTCCCTGGACCCTAGACTTCCCAGGCTCCAAAACTGTAAGAAATAAATTTCATTTTCTTAAATTACCCAGTTTCAGGTACTCTGTTGTCAGCAACAGAAAACAGACTAATACACCTGACTACTCACCCACATACATAAGGCTTGTCCCTGTCATGTCACAGAGGGCTGGGGGCAGGAAAAGAAGTGGGTTGAAGGGCTGCTGGGGGTCCATGTTGGAGTCTGACTGCCCTGTGGCTCTGCACCGGAGGAGGTAGAAGGCAGCCAGGCAGGAGAACTCTCCCAGGAACATGCCTACTGCCTGCAGGGACAAAAACCAAAGGCCTTTAGAGCTGGAAGGGACCTAGAGGATCACTTTTAACAATTTTTTGTTTGTTTTTTAACAAACCTCTCTTCAAATAAGACCTTAGATAGAAGCCAACCTGCAAAACAGACAAAAGTAGAACTGCTGGGGCAGGCCAGAGACTGCCTCCTAGGTTAGCCCCAAAGCCCCAAAACATCTCAGGGGAAACCCCAAGGCTGTGTAGAGCCCTGTCTGAAAACCACTGATCCAGACAAACCCCTAGCCAAGCTGCAGGTGGAATACCTAAGCCCAGAGAGGGTCCAAGACTTATGTAAGGCAACAGAGCAAGCTGCTGGCAGAGGCTGATGTTTTAGTCAGTCTTCCAATTCCCAGTCTAGCAACAGAGTGTCTTCTATTTATGGTTTCTGCCCTGTTCCAGTTGGGGTCTGGGCTCCCAGTGGATGGAGAGCAGGCTTTTGCCACTGGGGTTGATGTTTTCCACCTGTCCTGACTTGGACGTGGTAAGGACATGACTGCTCGCCAGGACTTGTGCAGGCCTCTCACAGAGGACTGTATCCTCTGCCCCCTCTAAACCCTGACTTCGGTTTTGAGGAGGAAGACCCTGGCTTCTATTCTGGGGAGAGACAGACAGAAGCAGATGGCTCTTCTGGGAGCAGGTGATGGTCCACTCCTAGGTCAGGAAAATAGCCCAGCTTCATGGGTGCACCTGTTTTGGAGCCTGGGAGACAGGAGGTAGGGAGGGACAGGGCCAGATACCTGGAGGAAGGGATGCTGGAAGCTGTGCTCCTTGCTCCCTCCACAGCCCTTGGCCGTGAAGTTGTCCGCCCACCTGCAGCAGAGAGAGGCAAGGTCAGACCTGGCAGCATGGCAGAGCTTTCTACCCCACCTTGGTACTCACGGAGAGGCTCACTCCTCCGTGCCAGGAGGCCCAGGGTTGGGTGACACGGCCCCAGAGTGGGGCTCCCTCTCAAAGAGGCCAGTTTCCACAGCAAGGGGTTTTCACCTGGCATTTCCTCAAATTATGGGATTGCAGTACTGTGCCTTTGTAACACGTAGAAATCACAGATATTCTCATCACCACATCAGTCACTGCATACATCATTTATACTCGTCACTCATCAAAATTACAATAATTAGACCCACTTACAATTTAATGTACTGAGGCATATATTTATTACTACATCACACATTTGCTAAATATCTGAGAACTTTACTTCAATCTAATTGGTTTCTTTTGCAATCCTTGGTCTTTTACTTGCACATTTTAAAACACTATTCTAAGAAGGGGTTCATAGGCTACATTAGATTGTCAAGGGGATCCATGGCACAAAAAATATTAAGAGCCTGTGGTCTACAGGGGTACTTAGAACCTGGGAAATGACCACCTGATCATCTTCATACAACCTGAATGGTTTGGAAGATCTTTCTAATGCTGACTCTAAAGCAGGTGGCACGTACGTCACACTGGTGGAGTGACCTCCCAGTTGGCACCTGGCAGATGGCACTAACTGCTGATGCACGCCGCCCCACTGAGCCCAGAGGCCCAGAATCCCTTGCGGCACAGTACTCTGGGCAGCTACCACCAGTCACACGGAATTGGCTGCCATCTGTGCACAAAAGCTCCTTCTCCTGAATTTCACTTTTGCTGGGCTTACTTATGTCTCTGGATTCTAGTGTAATCTTTCATCTGAAAGCCCTTCAGATATTTGGAGACTTTCTGACCTTCTTCTGAATCTTTTCTTCTCCTGGCTAAACAGCCCCAGCCCTTCCTGACCTTTCATTCCCTTGGTTGCTGCCTCCTGGAAGCACTCCGGTGGGCCCAGGCCCAGAGCCAAGAGCACGTGATTTGGCCCAGACTCATATTGGCAAGACGCGACGCTTCCCTCATGTTGGACATCCTGGGTTAGTTGACACAGCTCCAACTGCACCAGCCACATCACATGCTGACCCAAGTCCATGTGGACCCAGAACTGTTTCCTGTGGGCCACTGACCTGCTCCCACAGTAGCACTCCACACATAGGCAGTGGATGTCTCCAAAGTGGAAGACTCAGGACTTGTTTCTGTTAAATGTCTTTCCTTGAAATGTATTTCCAGAGTGGCCACATTGTGGCACACAGCCCTAAACTACTGGCTCAACTGTAAAAAGCCTCAGCTCCCAAAGGAGTCCCAAAAGGTTCCTATGTCTTCCCCACAGTGTCACCCAGCATGGGCCACTGGTGGTGCTGCATTTATGGTCTGGGTTTGACACAAAGATCCTGTCCAACCTTGGCTTTCTGTGCCCCTGAGTTTGGGGAGGAAACAGGGAGCTCTTTACCACAGCCCAGGCAAGGGCGTGATGCTTGGACATGGGCAGTGGGGAGGACCCGCTCCTGGCCAACCGTGAGGGTAGCACACACCTCTGAGGGAGTGACCACGTCTACTCAGAGATATGAACACACCACAGGGAAAGCGAAGAAAACAGGACTATGGCAAACCTGTCTCCCAGTGGGAGAACCCCCATTCCTGGAGATGTGAAGAAAGATGGGCAATTAGGAGGGCGTGTAGTTCTAGGGAATGGTGAAGTCAAAGGAGAGTTGACGGGAGGGCAGAAGTTCTGATGACTGGTTAGAAGGCACAGAGAAACCTGGGGCCCTGCACGGGTCAGGGGAACACACGGTAACCAGTCCCAGTGCCAATGGCACAAGGAAAGTCCCCGCTACAGAAAAGAAACTGCCTGCTCTCTGGGGTCTCCTTTCTGCCTGATCTGCTGCAGGTTCTGGCTCTTGGATCCCCATGCAGGACAGGACATGGGATGTGGGTGTGCCACCGACCAACTTTCTGGCTCACTCAGGCAGACCTGCTCTCGAACCCAGGCCTCTTACAGAAACAGCCCTCCGGGAAGGCCTCAGTGAAGCAACTGAGCAAAACAGGAGAAGGAAGAGGTCAGGCTTCACCAAGGGCCCAGAGCCAACTGCCCCAGAGCCAGTGAGCAGGTCAGAGATGGGAATTACCAGGGCTGAAGCCAGGGTTCCTCTCAGGGGGCAGGGCAAGGACTATTTTTGGAGGTGGGTGGCAGGTATGGAAGCCACTTCCTCATCCTGGTGTCACACCCAAACCATACACTGGCAGGCTCAAGAAGTACCCCCAGACCTAGTAGTGGTGCCACCACCCAGAACTCACTCTGGGCTACTGCTTGCAGCTTATAGTAAAGACAAGTCACATTCTGGTTCCACATTCACTGTCATCTGAGAGTCAGCTCAGCATCCAGCTTCTTCCACACCTCAGGCCCTGATCCTGGAACATCACTATACAGAAGCTCAAACATTTTAGCTGAATGAATGACACCTCCAGACCCCATCTAGTAAATAGGCCAGGTACTGCAGTCTCCAGGAAACCTACAGCCCACCCAGGTCTGCAGTACCCCATGCCGGTGGAACAACCTGGGCCAAAGCAGAAACCCCTCTGGGGCCTGTCCTTCCCAGGGTTGGGGAACTTTGTGCGGAGGTGGCGGTAGGGCTGTGCTAAGCTTCCTCCCCTCCTCAGGGGTTGTCTTTACTTTCTCTACCCAGTAGGTCTGTTGGGTGCCTGGACAGGTCCAGCTGGCGGGGTTCCTGCTGGGAAAATGAAACCTCTTTGTATCTCAGAGCCTAGGGAAGGCTCGCAGCCCAGGGGATTGGGTGTCAGCAGCACAGGCTGCCCTGCCCAGCCCTGTCTCTTTAGGCCAGGGAGGCTCAGGCCTGCAGGCACCTTGGGACACGAAGTCAGGTTTCTCATCCTGGCCTGGAAACTGGTCTTGGCTTATTGTGCAGGATCAGAAGCATCCCAGGTCTGCCCGTCCTTAACTGCTGTTAACCCAAGAGCCAAAATCCAGCCCCAGCTTATCTGGGGATGGTAGCAATGACCCTAAGGTGGAACAGCACTCTGCTGTTTGTCAATGCTTTATAAACATGTTTTTTTTTTTTTAAATTCACAATTCATTGAGTGCTGACTTTGTGCCAAGCACTTCACGCGGGCTGTCCCATTTCAGCCTCATGATAAGGATTCTCTTTTTACAGATGGGGTCTCCAAGGCTCAGGGTGGAGACAGCTGTTCAGGCTCATACAGTTAGCAACAGTTAAGGATGGATAGACCTAGAGCCAAACTCAGCCTGCCTGAACTTACACACAGAAGAGGCAGCAGAACACAGAGCAAGCTCAGATATTTGAGTCACACAGGCCGATCAAGTTATAGGGATAATCATGCCAACACTGACGAACTGTCAAAAGTAATACATGATATTGATATTAGATACATAAGACCTGGCACGTGGCAGGTATTCAACAAAAATCATTTTCTGCCCCTTCTCCTTCTTCCCCTCACTGAGCAGGAGCCCTTTCCCCTTGTGTTGGCCCCAGCTCTGCTCCAGCCTGAAAGCTTCTGAAAGCTCATCCATTCTCTGGAACCTGCCCTGCTGGCAGAGGCGGCTGGGAGACCTTGGGCTACTGCCCCTGCAGTTGCACAGAACCACAAAATGCCAAAATAGAAGGAAGTCAGCCATCATCTCATGAAACTCCTTTTTTGACAGATGAGGAACCAAGGGCCCAGAGAGAGCTTGTGGGACACAGGGCTGCTCAGGTACTGAGACAGGGCCAGTATCCGGAAATCTCGACATCCAGGTCTATGCCCCTTCCCCAACACTTTGAATTTCTCCTAAGACCTTATTGCAGATTCTTCCCCCTCCCCTGGTTGGGGTGAGGAGAGGATCAGCCCTGCAGATGGGTCTCCATTCTCTGTGGACACTATTCTGGGGGAAAGGCCTGACCTCCAGGGCAGGAGGCCTGTGGACCCTAGCAGGGACAGGCTGAGGCCCCATGAGGAAGCGCCCTCTGCTGGCAGAGGCAGGCAGGCAGGCTGGGGCGTGTGCCCCCTCTTCCCACCCCCCCACCCCCCACTGGGCGGTGAGTCACTCCCTGCACTGCCCTGCCAAACTCAAAGCTCAGCATTCGGGAAGTATGTGCACCCTGTGTGGACTGGGGGTGGCAGGCAGAGACTGAGGAAGCGGCTGATGTGGCTGGCTCAGGCTGATTAGCTGTGTGTCCATTCCCACAGAATCTCGGCCATTTCCTCTCATGTCCCTAGCTTGTCAAGCCCAGTGAGTCAGCTTCTTTCTCCTGCCATAGGATCTACAGACAGGCCAGTGCTTCTCCACTCTCTGGGTGTCACAGCAGGTGGCCCTAGCTTCTGAGGTGATAAATGATGATGAGATCTCTCACCTCTATGGATTAGAAAACTTTCCTCAGTAGATTCTATAGTGTCTGGGAAGAAGTAGGGCAGGCATTATCATGTCCACTTTACAGATGAGGAAACTGAGGCTCAGACAGGCACAGTGACTCATCTAGTCCCACAGCTTCCATGCCTCATGCTCTTTCCACTCAACCACACTGCCCTCCTGAATTAGGACTTCCTCAAGTTGGTCCAGGAATGCCTTTGAAGCACTTATCCCCCTACCAGTTGATGAAACCCAAGGGTGGGGGCAGCTGCCAAGGGCAAAAGTTGGAGCTGGCACAGAAAGGATGTGAGAGCTTCTAATAGACGCCCAGCGGTCCCAGGCTTCCTGGCACTTTCCTCGCAGGATCCCTGGCCTAGGAACAAAATGAAGTCAGGCTCGAATCCTCTCCCTGACTAGGTGGGCCCTACAGCCTGTGGGAGCTTAGGAGGGGAGCTGAGCCTTACTTAGTGAGCTTCTACTTGACCCTGGCTCTTTAGGGGCAGACTCAGGAGAATGGGACTCTGAAATGGGCACCATCCTATGGACGGCACTGGTTCAGACAGACAGAAGTGGTTTGGTCTCAGGGAGACAATCAGCAGAAGGTGCTGGTGAGAGGCAGAGAAGCAGCCACAGAAAGGAGAAGCAGCCACTTCACAGGGAGGGGCCCTCTGCCAAGACCAAAGGGCCTGACTGGTGGCTTTTCCTCCCATGGGCATGTGATCTCTGCCCCCACGCCATCCAGGACCGCTCGTCTCCCTGCAGCTTTCCAAAACCTGCTGAGTGGGCAGAGAGGAGAGCCATTCTGGGGTCCCAGCACGCAAGCAGCAAGTGCTCACATGCACTTCCTCACCCACTGCCTTTTGTCAGAGGAAACATCACACGCCTTTTGACAGCTGAGAAGCTGCAAGAGGCTACCAGAGGCTCTCAGTCTGAACTTTGTGTGGCCTCCAGCTCGAGGGAAGACAAGCAGGATGACAGCAGGGTCTCCTGGGCTGGTGCAGAGGCTTGCTAACCAGCCCCCGAGGGGGGGTACCCTGAGGACTGGAAGGGGAGACGCCATTTATAGGAGTATAACTTCCATGGACACAGCCCTGCCTGTCCTGTCTGGGGAGATGTGAGAGGAAACCCCAAGGAGAAGGGATGCTGGGGTACTACAGCTGTAAAACAGGACTGGACTAAAGTCCCGAGGCCTGGGTTCTAGTCCCATTTCTGACACCAACCTGTTGAGTCACAAAAAGAAACTTCTCTTAGGGCATCACCTGTAAATTGTGGGATTAGACTTGATTTCTATGTTTCCAACAACTCCAATGCCCAAAAAATAACTGGAGAAGCTCCAGCCTCACTCCCACTGGTGGTTAGGAGCATGGATTCTAGAGTCAGACCACTTTGGCTCAATTATAAACTCTGCCACTTAGCAGCTGAGTTGAATTTGGGCAAGTATTCAACCTTTCCATACCTCATTTTCCTTACGCAGGAATAATGAGTTTATCTACTTCATAGGGTGAATATGAGAATCCATTGAGTTCACACATCAAAGGCAGCTGGAGAAGGGACTGGCGTTTGGTAGGTGGGTGCTCTCTGTGTATTAGCTGGTTATGCTGGTTGTAATCACAAGTTGGCCTGTCTGTACCTGCTGGAAACTACAGGTCAGAAATGTCATTCCAAATTGATAATTCACATCAGGGTGTCCATAGCTAGTTCCCCACATTCTCTCTCTCTAGTAGTATCCTTCTCATGGTGTGGCCTTAGAACGCTGATTAGGGTTCAATTCTGGAGCTTATCTCAGAGTGAGAGGATTCTGAGAGGCCGGACACCAGGTTATAGGGCAGGGAACAGAAGAAAAGGTTGGGTCTCCCACTTAGGCGCCTCCTTCCTGACTCTCAGGCAGCCTCCAAGGGCAAGGCTTCTTGGCACTGAAATTTCTCGGCTTCCTACCTGGCCTATTTGGAGCGTTTTAAGGAAGGAGCTGAGTCAGCACAGGTTACGCAGGCAGTAAATGGCAATCTGGACTCTTGTTGGGGACAGCAAACCCGGCAGATTTACGGCTGCTCTCTAAGCACTTGACCGAGGCCTTGTCTAGTGCGATGGATGGACAGAAAACTTGTTCTGTTGTGTTTGGATCCTAACTGAGTTGGGAACCCTCAGGTTGGGGCTCCTTTATAGCTAAAGGCTCAGCACAAGGAGTGACCTCCAGGAAGCAGCAGGGCCCAGGAGACCAGCAGCTTTCCACAAGACACAGCTGGCCAGAGGCGAACCAGACAGGCGCCCCCCCGCCCCGCCCCCGCCGCCACTTGATGAACTGTGCCCTCCCTTAGGGGAAGGGAGGACATTGTGATTGCCATGTGTGTACACATCTGTCTCCAACACTTCAGATTCTAAGCACCTCAAAGTGACTTCCTCTTGGTCACTTCTATTTCCTTCCCTCACACACTATAGGTACCTAACACATACCTGATGAAGTGAACTGAATACTCTCCCAGACCTCTCTCTCTTCTGAAGCATCTCTCACATCATGATGGAATGTGCTAGATACATATGCCTCAAAAGTGAATAAACGGCTGCTCCCCTCAAAAGGCCTGCTAGTCAGTTTCTCTAAGTGTGGAACCCAACAGAAAACCCAGCGACCTGGAGCACTGCCCAGAGGGTGGGAAAGCTTCTGTTCGGAGTCTCATACCGACTCTCCCTTGCTCTGAAGCCTGGCAGGGCCCAGGCGGAAGTGCGGTCTGCCTGGGAAAGGGCCACTGTCCGCTGTTCTTCATGTGCACCTTGGTATCAGTTCAGAGAAAGGCCAGGATCTGGGCGCAGGGGCTCTTAAATGGTGAATAGAGGGGGCAGGAAGGCCCTGTGCTGAGGTGGGGCTGAGAAAGAGGCAAAGAGTTGCCAAGAGAAGGGACTGCCTCCCTGCCCATGAGAGAGGAGGCTATGCCTGGTCCTCCAGCCTCATGACTGCCCTGGGGCCTTACTCCACAACCTCCTGGGGACTGTCCTCACTGTCTCACTCCCATGCATCAGAGCTGAACTGTCTACCTGCCTTCCTGTCTGGGCTAATGACACTTCTCTTTTCCCAGGAAGATATCCTGAAGTGAACCTTGTCTCCTGATTCTGAGGGTCAGGGCCCTGTGTCTTCATTCTGGACCTGTTCTCTCCCACATGTCCTTTCCTTTCCTTCTTCACTGCCACCTCCTAGTTCCCCTCCCCTGCTATGCAGCAGCCTTGGAGTGATTTTTCCTGCACCAAATGACTCTTCACGTTCACCACCAGCTTAATCACATCACTTTCTTTTTTTTTTTTTCCTTTTTGTCTTTTTTCGTGTCGGCAACGGATCGCAACCCTCAGTGTCGCACCTGCACCTCGCTCCGCCAGTGAGCGGGAACCGGTCTGTGTGTGGGATCCGAACCCTCGACGGGAGGGCCGCCGCGCTGCCAAGCGGCACACTGTAGCAGTGCGCCACCGGGCCGGCCCCAATCACATCACTTTCAACATGTCAACTCCACAGCTCAAAAGCCCCTCCTGATTATGGGATAAAACTCAGCCTGAGCATTTGGTGCTGGTCACAATCGACTTCGAGCTGGCCTTTCGGCTTCCTGCCTCAAAGTCTCCACCACCCATAGAAACCCCACCTAAGCTTCAAGGTGCAGCTCTAACCCCTCCTCCACCAGGGGCTCATGGGGCACCCTCTTCACGCTCACGGGTCACTTGGCCTGGACGGCCACTACTGTAGCTGTGTGCTGCGGCAGGCCCCCAGCTCCTGGGGGGCGAGGCTCAGGTTCGGACGCCAGCACTGGAAGGGCCGCGGAGAGGAATTGGTCCAACCTTCCCATTTAAAGATGAGAAAACTGGGGCGCAGAAACGGAAAGTGACGGCGAATTAAAGCCGGGCTGGATCCCCCACCCCGGGGCGCGGCTCCCCCCGCATGTCCCCGGGCCTCGCACCCTTTGGGTAGGCCATAAACAGTGGCAACGGACCGGAGCACCTGGGAGAGCCGGTGACGCCAGGAAGACTGAGCCGAGAAGGGGGAGGGCGGGGAAAGTGCGCCGGGGTCGCCGGCGCCCACAGGCCCAGAGAGCCCCCGCCGGGCCGGGCCCAGACTCACTTTGCTGAGAGCGTGTTGATGGAGCCGGTGACGAGCATGAGCCC
>NW_007730265.1:152867-153556 GCF_000696425.1 Galeopterus variegatus | reverse complement strand
GGTACCCACAGAGTGACTGCGGCAGATCACCGCCCAGGCCTCCCCCTTTGTCAAAGGAACTCATCACGGGACGCATCATGGATGTTAGAACGTTTTGTAGACCGTTTAGGGAGGTTGAGCTGAACGATGTTAGAGGCAAGCTGCAAAGTGGAAACGTCCAGCGTGGAAGTCTCTACGGGGTCCGCAGGGAACTCAGCAGGCCTGGGAGGTGTCCCTAGGGATCCCAGTCTGCTGAATTGCTCACAGCTTCCAGTAAAGTGGCGAAGGAATCTAGTTCCAGCTGCCTGGAAACCATTTGATAGCTGAGGACACTAAATTGAGAGAAGCCGAGTGATTTGATTAAGGTCATGCCAGTGAGTAGTGGAGGTTTGCGCTCAGATTCTTCAGCCTCCGTAAATCCGTGCCTTCTGCACAGCCTCTGCACCGAGCCTGCCCCACCGCTCCTTCGTGCACTCTCTAGACGCTGCTCAGAGGCATCCAGGCAGAAAGACTGTCCCTAGGTTTGTTTGTAGGTGATTTCTGGCTTTTAAAATACTATTCCTGGGGCCGGCCTGTGGCTCACTCGGTAGAGTGCGGTGCTGATAACACCAAGGCCATGGGTTCGGATCTCATATAGGGATGGCCGGTTAGCTCACTGGGTGAGCGTGGTGCTGACAACACCAAGTCAAGGGTTAAGATCCCCTTACCGG
>NW_007730265.1:149721-151287 GCF_000696425.1 Galeopterus variegatus | reverse complement strand
CTTGGGAGAGCGTGGTGCTGACAACACCAAGTCAAGGGTTAAGATCCCCTTACCAGTTACCGGTCATCTTTAAAAAAAAAAAAAAAGAAAGAAATTCATTTATCCAAAAATATTTACTGAAACTCTGGGGCCTGTAGGATGAATGAAATACGGCTCTGTCTGAAAGGACAGACTGGGACAGGCCACACCAGCCGATAGCACCGTCCCTATGGGAGGCAGTTGCTACAGGCCACCGTGACTCATACCCTGGGGCTCTGGATTATTTTCTCCACATGTGTCCAGGCCAAGGGCACTATCCTAAAGTAAACATTACTAATGATCATTGGTGTCACCAACCCGACATGATGTCACTAGACAGCACAGTCTCTGTCTGTCTCTATAGCCACATCATAAAGTGAATTTTAATTTATCACAATGTTCTGACCATTCATCAAACTGCTTTCTCTGGATCCCAGGAGACAGGAGGATTTATTGGCAAATACACGTGGAGCCCATTAAGTGTAAGGCCCAGAGCCAGGTATAGGGCCCGAAGAGAAGCAAGACAAGGTCATTGCCCCGAAGGAGTTTGGGATTCAACAGAGAGGGGTGAGCTTAACTATGCAAGTGATGTGAGAATGTATAAGAGGCAGAGGGAGTCGGGCGAAGGGATGGATTCCTCAAGGGGGCAGGGAGCAAGGGGACGACAGTGATAATCGGAGCTGTCTTGGATCAGGTGCCCAGTCTGTGTCAGGCCTGTGTCTGGAGCTTGACCTCTGTGCCTTGGTTTTTACAGCATCCTCATGAAACTGGAATTCAGGGGAGATTAGATTTGAGCAGGGACTTGAAGGAGGAGCAGGATTGCTCCAGGTGTTAAAGGGGGGGCGGGGGAGTCATCCTGGGCAAAGATAATCGCATGGAACCATGGGGGTGGCTGACTAGCCCTCAAGCCAGGGAGTGGCCTACAGTGAGGCTCCGGGTCTTTGCCACCTGGCTAGAATGGGCTTTACAGGTGAAAACTAGGATGGACATTAGTACCCACAGGTAGCAGTGAGCCCGGAGCTAAGTCATCAGGGCCTCAGGCGATGGGAATCTGAGAAAAATAGGGAGGAATCAGGGTGGGTATGTTTGTACGTAGGCTTTGCAAAATCCGTCAGATTATTATTTGATGCAATTCAGGGATAAAGCTCAATTTATATGTTGGATCCAAATTTGCCTCATAATTTTGGAAGTCTTGATTTCCTGAATTAAATAATATGTCTGTGAACCAGCACAAATGCTTTTAATACTTAATACTTGGCCTGGATCTCCACCCTCCTAAATTCCTGAGAAGATCTGGTATCCTTAAATACACTGCCCAGGGAAGCCAGTGAGAACTTTGGTGGCTGGGGCAGGGGAGACAATGGAGAAGGTGAGGTGGGGCAGGGTCTTCCTCTCTCCCTTTCTGAGCCTTTAGAAAGTCAAAGGTTGGCCAGCCTTCTTTGCATGGTCATCTTGGCCTTCAGAGGAGCAATTGTCTCCCAATTGCTCAGACTTAACCATCCTAATTAAAGACAACAGCTTATGAGAAGATCCAAATTACAAAAGAGA
>NW_007730265.1:145012-148111 GCF_000696425.1 Galeopterus variegatus | reverse complement strand
GCCATCTCCCTCCTGTGTAGTCTATTCCCGGCTAGAATGGGACCTCCTCAGGGGCAGGGACTGGGTGTCTCCCAGCAGGGTGGGCATTGAAGGGCAGCCATCTAAGGCTGTGGCTGGAGAGAGGAGCAGGGCCTTGGGAGGAGGAGGGCTGGGGGAGGTCCCACTGTCTCCTAGGGGAGAAACTGAGACAACGGGAATGGGCCTGACAGTAGGTCTACACTGGCAGAGAGGCCATAGATCATGTTGCTCATCAGCTTGATCAGCCGACTGTGCAGCTGGTTTCTATGGTGACTGGAGATGATTAGATTAGCAGTCACCTGCTCCTTCCAGCTTCAGGCCCTCATAAAGTCATTCTCAAACCTTCTTTCTTTCCTTTTCTTTCGTATCTTCTTTCGTCTCTACCCAGTTCCTTCCACCCCCAATCAGTGCTGATCACTAGCCTTGGGGCGGTTATTGGATCCTGGAAGCTAGCGTTTGGCTTGGTCCTCTGGGAGCAGGATTGAGTCAGACCCAGATAAAAGACTCATCCCCAGTTAAATTTGATTTCAGGTAAGCAAGAATCATTTCATAGTATAAGTATGTCCCTAATATTGCTTGGGACATACTTATAGTAAAAAATGGCTCATTATCTATCTGAGATTCAAATTTTTCTGGGCGTCTTGTATTTCATTTGCTCAGTCTGGGAACCCTGCTGGCCTGGCCCCAGCTCAGGGCTCTGGCCCAGAGAGGGTGAACCATGACAGTGACTGAATTGAATTGCTGTATCTCAGGCAAATATTTATCTTCGAATATGCTGTTAACTAAGCTCATGATCTTTTCTTTCCTCTGACTCTAAGTCTCTAAATTGACACCAGCCCCCTTGGATGGGGGCCCCACCCTGGGACTTCCAGGCTCCTGTGTTCAACACACTTCTGACAGCAACGAGGGAGTTAATGAACTCCAGTAGGCTGGGACTGGGCATCTATAGGAGATTCTGAGGCACAGACGGATAAACGAGTAACTGGAAAAGAATAAGAAGTCCAGAAATGCAGCCAAATAGATGCAGAAATTTAGTAAATACAAATGTGATATTTCAAATCAGTGGTGATTATTTAAATGATATTTGGACAACTTGGTAGATATGTGGGAAAATAAATTGGGATTACTACCTCTCACCTTACACCAAAATATATTCCAATTGGATAAAAGATTTGACTGGAAGAAAAAATTGAACCGTAAAATTACTAGAAGAAACCATGGAAGAGCCATTTTTAAAAGTTGTTGGCTGGCTGGTTAGCTCAGTTGGTTAGAGTGCAGTGTTATAACACCAAGGTCAAGGGTTTGGATCCCTGTACTGGCCAGCTGTCTAAAAAAAAAAAAGTTGTAATAGTTCTGGAGTAGAAAAGGCCTTCCTGAGTATGACACAAAACCTTGCATGGTGAAAAAGCATAAATAGAATCAAAGGTGTATTACAATCTGTAAAAACTATTTGCAACTCATCACAGATAACAGGCTAATATATTTGACATATGAAGAGGTCTTAAAAATTAACAGACATTTCTCCAAAGAAGATATACAATTTGCCAGCAAGTAGATGAAAAGGTTCTCAACCATGCTTAGTTACTGGAAATGCAAATCAAAACCACAGTAATATACCACTTCACATCTACTAGAATGGCTATAATTTTTTTTAAAGGAAAATAACACGTGTTGGAAAGGATATAGAGAAATTGGAACCCTCGCACACTGCTGGTTATAATGTAAAATGATGCAGTTACTCTGGAAAACAGTTTGCCAATTCCTCAAAAGGTAAAACATGGAGTTACCATAAGACCCAGAAATTCCATTAGGAGGTATCTACCCAAGAGAAATAAAAACATGCACACTCGCTCAAAAATGTGTACATGAATATTTATAGCAGCATTATTCATAATATCCCTAGAGTGGAAACAATCCAAATGTCTACCAGCTGATGAATGGATAAACAAAACATGGTATATCCATACAAAGAAATATTATTCGACAATAAGAAGGAATGAAGTACTGCTATAACATGAATGAACCTAGAAACCATTATGCTAAGTGAAAATGCCGGCCCCAAAGGACCACATATGTATTTATACAAAATAATAAGAATAAGCAAAACTGTGGAGACAGAAAACAGATTAGTGGTTGCTTAGGCCTGGGCGGGTGGAGGTAGATGGTGGGTGTGGAGTGACTGCTAATGGGTACTAGGTTTCTTTTCAGAGGGAGATGAAAGGTCCTAAAATTAGATTGTGGTGATGGTTGCACAACCCTGTGCATACACTAAAACCACTGAATTGTACACTTTACATGGGTGAATTTTACATGGTATGTGAACTGTATCTGAATAAAGCTGTTAACAAAAATTCAATACAAACAAAACCATAAACACAAAAGAAAACGAGTGATGACTACAACCAGACAATTCACAAAAAAGGAAGTACCTTTTAGGCCCATGAAAAGATGCTCGACGTTGCTCATAATAAGAGAAATTGAAATTAAAACTACAATGCATACCATTTTCACCTGTTCAATTGGGAAATTTTAAACCAAGTATGATAAATGATGATGGTTAGGCTGCAGAGAGACACTATATGGTGATGGTGGAAATCGAGACAGCACAGCCTCTGAAGAGAACAATTTGGGAACATCTATGAAAATTACATGTGCACACCTTGTGCCCCAGCATGGAGCTGCCACATACCCCTGGACCTTCTGCCCCTAGACTTGTTTTATGTGAGGTGATGAGGCCTTACATATTTAATCTCTTACTATGTTGGGTTTTCTGGTATATGACACCAAAATTAATCCTAACTGATAATCCCAGCAATTCCACTTCCAGGAATTTACTCTAATGAGTTTTCCCACACATGTTATAGCAGTGGATTGGCAACCATCTAAATGCCAATCAAAAGGAGAAGCTTTAGGTTGATTATAGCACCCATATATACTGCGACACAAGGAATACAGTGTTGCTTTTCAAAGGAATGAGGATACTGTTTATGTGCTGACGTATAATGATCTCCAAGATGTGATAAGAGCCTTGTATGTGATGTGCTACTATTTGTGTGAAAGTTAAAATCTGGGGGCAGGCCC
>NW_007730265.1:143117-144287 GCF_000696425.1 Galeopterus variegatus | reverse complement strand
GAAGGCTGAGTGAGAGGGGCTTTCCTTTCACTGCATGCCCTTCTTAGGCCTTTTGGATTATACCTATTCAAAATGATGAACAGAATGAAGGATGTAGAACCAGCAAGATATGCACCCTGTGACTGGGACCCTACCTTCACTCCACAACTACCAGAATTGAGAACTGGTTCCAGATATGCAACTTCCCCAAAACACCAGGGGAGTTTGGAAAGTGTGGTCTTGCTGCCCAAGAGCTAGGTTATGGTCCTGGAGACTGCCCTATAATTTGCTGTGTGCCTTTGGTCTGGTCACTTCCCCTCTCTGAATCACAGCTGGATCACCTGACTCCTAAGGGCCTCCCAGATCCCAGGCTCTACTCCCGCAGTTTGGCCAATGTGAGGTTCACTAGACAGCCACTAGATGGCGAGCTGACCCTGATGCTAAAGGAGAAATGCTGCAAGGGCCCATCCAGGTTTTAAAAATGATTGTGGGTCGCCTAAAGGAGTTTTAACATCAAAAAGCAAACCCTCAATAGTCGTGATATGTTGGGCATTGTAGAGTGAGTGATTCAGGAAGATGCAGAATGATGAAAAGAGGTGCCGAAGGCTCAGCTTCTGCAGCGGTCAGACAGTGAAATACACAGTTAATTGCCCTCAACCAGTATGGCAGGGTGGTCTGGCTTAAGAGGCTGGTGGGACCCCAAGCCTGGTGGAAATTTCAGACCCCTGTCAGCACAGGAATGCCTTCCTTGGCTGGGGCAGAGAGCCAGAAGGGCATGGGCTGTGGAATCAGGGGTGGGCCGGTCTGTTGGCCTCCCTGAGCCTCTGTTACCCATCTGTAAAATGGGTATAATAGTCATAGCTACTGTGTAGGTTTAACCTGTCAAATATAATATTGCATGTAGTCTTTGTCCTTGAAATATTAGCGAGCTCAGTAAATGTGGTTGTCATGCTTATGAGTAACTGGGAAACTGCCTCTACAGAAGACGTCTTCTCCTGGGGCTTGATAACCAGGGCCCACATGGGAGGGAGGTCGGAGGGCTTCTCGGAGGAAGGAGTTCCCTGGTCTGAGATAGCAGTATCCCACAGTGTTTTGTAGAGGAACGGCTTCCCTAGCCATCTAACGTAGCCGTTTCCCAGATTTTCCTTTTTATGGGGATGTGTGAGGAAAGTACTGCATATCTTTGCTTAA
>NW_007730265.1:137151-142775 GCF_000696425.1 Galeopterus variegatus | reverse complement strand
TAACTGGGAAACTGCCTCTACAGAAGACGTCTTCTCCTGGGGCTTGATAACCAGGGCCCACGTGGGAGGGAGGTCGGAGGGCTTCTCGGAGGAAGGAGTTCCCTGGTCTGAGATAGCAGTATCCCACAGTGTTTTGTAGAAGGAACGGCTTCCCTAGCCATCTAACGTAGCTGTTTCCCAGATTTTCCTTTTTATGGGGATGTGTGAGGAAAGTACTGCATATCTTTGCTTAAAAGCAAATGTTATAAAATGTAAACGCTATGGAATAAGAAGGAAGAATGGCCTTGTAAAGAAGTTTTTGGCCAAAGCTAGTATTTGAAACTGCTGGAAATCACTGGGGCTGTTAATGTGTAATTTTTAGCCGCTCTGGACAAAATGACCTTTTTTCCACAGCAGAGATTGGCTTGAGTGGGGAGGGGAGCATGCAGGTTAAATGCATCGGGGGGACATGGAAAGTGACCACGTGGGAGGAGCATTGCCCAAGCTTCTGCAATGCATCCCCACTTTCCCAACTGAGCTGTCCCAGAGCTATGTGCTGGGAGGGAGGGTCACCCTCTTTTTGCCCCCCACACAGAGTGGTTGTGTGCTCACTACATGAGGTCATACCTCCAGAAGGGGCTCCTTTTCAATTCCACCAGGAGGGCATATTAGCTTGCTTTGGTCCTGGTGGAGTGGAAATTGGTTTTCCTTTCTTGAAAATTGACCCAAAGCCTTTTTTGAGAGCAGCAGATCGTAGCCTTTATTTCTCCAAAATAGAACATTCCAGAACATTCCTGTTAAAATGCAGCTTTCCAGTGCCCATTATACAGTGATTCTGGAGGGGTGGGTCTGGTGAATTGGCCCTGGCAGGCCACTGGGGGAGAACCAGTTCTTGCTGCCTCAGCACTATCTGAGGGGGGAATCCTGCATGAGGGGCCCACAGTGTGGGCTGGGGGACAGCCCTGAATGATCCCAGAGCATGGGTTGGAGACAGCCATCTGAGGGACCATAGGGGCCCCATCTTGGTGCTGAGCAGATGAGGTGGGGCAATTCCATCCCAAAGCAAATAGCAGCGTGCAGCCTAGGTTTGAGGGGAGGGAGGAGGAGTGGGGAGCACTCCATTTTCAGTCTGTGCTCCATTCCTTTCCACCTGGGTGACCCTAGGCAGGTCACTCAAGCCCCCTGAGCCTTGGCCCTCATCTGTAAGATAGGGGAGGGATTCCTGCCTTGCACAGTGCCTGGCACCTGATAGGCACTCAACAGTGGTAGTGTTACCGAACCAAAAGGGGGGCCATTGTCTGCCACACCAAATGACTAGACAGTTGCTCAAATCACAGTTTGCAGGGATAGAGAACAGCGTTTATTTGAATAGCCAGTCAAAGGAGATGGAGGCAGCTAAAGGAGCTTTTGACCTCAAATCCCAGATAGTTTGCAATCACAGCATTTTTTTTTTTTTTGGCAGCTGGCCAGTATGGGGATCTGAACCCATGACTTTGGTGTTATAAAGTTGCGCCAAAATCACAAGCATTTATAGAGCAAAATCATGAGTGGGCATCCCGGGAGTCCTGTGGGAATTTGATTGGTTCATGGTGAAGACTGCACAACTATTTCTGGCATCCTGATTAAGGTCCTCCTTGGCTCCTCTGAGTCTGGAGGTGTACAAACTTCAAAGCAGGTTTATGGTTGATGGTGCACTGACAGATGCTCGAGATTGGAGTCATAGATATTGTCTTAAGCCATCTGTCAAGGAACAAACATCTTAGCCTAAGGAAGTATATATTTAACTAACTCTATGCAACCTTTTCTGGTACTTCTAGGAATTCAGCCAGTCCTATCTGGTCAAGCAGAATTTTCTTTAGCTGTTCCCTGTGCCCCCGTCCCCCTGCCGAGGCCTGGTCTGGCTGTTGTTATAGGGATAGCTAGAGGGAATATTGGGGTCTGTCCCATTTCAGTATCGATTCTCTTCCCTGTATTAGGTCATTCTAATTTGGGTCCACGGGCCCCTTGGGGGGCAGGCTTCAGAGTGTCTCTCATGCTGTGAGAACAGGGGATGGGGTGGGCTAACGCCTTATGACAGTGCCCATACATACCCCTCCTCCCGCTAAGGACCCCCTTGGCCAGGTTGTTCAGGCCTCTCCCTGATTCTCGGCTCAGAGCAGCTCAAAGTACAGACTCTCAAGGTGGCCTCCTTGGTCCTTATCAGGTCCCAGCTTCCTGATGGGTGACATGAGGCAGGCTGAGATGCCTTGGGGCTTCCTTCTAACTCTGGCCAAGTCTTGTTCAGTGATCAGTTCTGCCTGTGCTGAGTGAGGCAGGGAAAGGTGAGAGGCACACATCCTTCACGGCCCTGCTGCAGAAGTTACCAGGGGCCCGCGGCTGACTTGCTGACTTCCTGATGTCTCTCAGGGCGTCCTTGCTGACACGGGGCTTTGTCTACATTCAGGGGTAGGAGTTTTGACAATGAACCAGCGGGACGGAAGGGGAGAAGTCCTCTTCCCAACTGTCAAAAGCAGAGCAGCCTTTTGGCTCTAGCCTGGCTCTCACTTTTCTTGCATGACTTGGACGCGTGTTGCAGCTTTCTGCCTCGTCTCCTCGTGCACAGATGGACAGGTGGGATGAGGTGGTCCCCGTCAGGTCTTTCAGTAATGGCAGACCTTCTGAGGCTGGGATAGCTTGGGCCTGCTGTGAGCTCTCTGTAAATGTCCCTTGAAGATCTATTCCTCATGCTTCTTTGGGCTCTTTTTGAGGCTGGCTAGGAAGCCCAAGCTCCTCTTCCTAAGGGTTTTAGCTGTGGGACTTCAGACAAGCCCACCGATCTATCTGAAGCGTGGAGACCCCATTTGTTGGGAGGGCACGATTTTGACTGCCCTGAGTGCTTCAAGGTCCAGCGAGTGGATGAAAGGGTCACTGTAAAGTGTGGTGCCAGGTATGGTGCATTATGAGGTCCATCTTAGCACCCAGGGCAGGGTGGAGTGCGAGGGAAGGCTGCCGATGTTTATTTTTGATGCTTAAAGTGGGGACAGCCTGACAGCAGCGTGGCCCTGGCAGAAATCTGGCCCCAGCATCCTGGGAACGCCTCACATGCCCACCACCACTCACAGCCAGGGGTGACCCCACAGGAGGTGGTGCCCGGGGGGTGGGACCTGGGCCTTCCTCGCTTCCTTAGCTGTTGAGTGGTGGGGGATCCAAGTGAACAGGTGGTAACTGCACCTCCCCAGCCTCTGCACACTCCTGCAGGTCTCTGCTCCTCCTCCTTGCCCTGGAAGCAGGGCTGCTGGCGTACTGGAACCACTGGGGCCACTGGAACTATGATTAGTGGGCTGGGTCTACTGTGCAAATGTGAGGCCAAGGAGAGCCAGGGTCCCATTGTTTTGGATCCCCCTGAGAACATTCCCGTCTGGCCTTTGCTCAAGTTCTTGCCTCTGAAATGCCAGTTGCTAGATCCCACCATTCCTTCAAGGCTCCGTTCAGGGCCAGCCCTGCTCCATGTCCACACCCTCACCAGCCTTGGAGCCCCTCGCCTCAGCTGGCACTCGGCCTGCACATCTTCACCCTGACCTTCATCTCTTTCTGAAAAGATCAGCCAGCCCTAGCCTGCAGGCAGGAGTTGGCCCTGTCCAGGTCTGTCCCTGGGACCCAGATCCTACCAGCAGAGGAGAATGTGGGGTCCCCATAGGGCAACGTTGGACTCATCCAGGAACGCAGAGCTACCTGGCTGGACTGAGGGCCTGAGGGGTCATTTTGCACCAGCCTCGTCTGAAGGAAAAAGCCAGCCCACAAGGGAAATACTAAGGGAGTGTGACATTAAGGTTTGTGTGGTTCCTGCTGTTCGGCCCGGTCGTCATGAGCTCAGGAGAGGGGGCTCTGGGTAAAAACCTGAAGTGTTTTTACTAAACCCACCATGAAACTTTAGAACATTGAATGGTTTGCTCTGAAGCTGCAGAACAGAGTGTGGCACCAGGTGCATGGCATGCGGAGACTGTCCCCATTGGGGTGGACCCAGCAGCCTGAGCAGCAGGATGGTCCACCTGTCCCAACTGTTGTGGAAGAGGAAGAGCCACCCCATCTGTCACCTTGAGCAGCTCCAGCCCGAAGCGGCAGGTGCCAGGCCAGGAGATAAATGGTGGCCACTCATAGCGGTTTAGATGGCATGAGACCCTTCAGGACTCTTCGTGGACTTAGGAGGGTTATTTTAAAAGTCTAAGAAACAGGTGAAGAAATGCTGTTTATGGATTCTGGGGACTTTCCATTTGTCCCCAGCCTGGGGGAGGGGGGTCCTGAGAGACCATGTTTCACTAAGCAGAGGCACAGAGTTTCAGGTTACTTCCTACCCCATTCACTTTTGCTCGATGTCTGGCTTGTACCAGCAACACAGTATGGGGGGGTCTCATGGTTGCTATGACATTCGTACACCATGACATGTATCCAACTTCACATGGCACTGGTGACACCCATGGTTACAGCCAGCCTGGGTTGGGGTGGGCAGAAGCTGACCAGAAGCATTGGTGGCTTCCCCACTGTCTTATGTCCCCTGCATTGGCCACCAGGACAAAATGGCTGTGGGGTGGGTGGGGGGTGGTGCTTAGCTCACGTGGGTGGGCTGTGGGCAACACCTCTGAAGCTTGCCTTTTTATAAGCAGCTTTTTTGAACTAAAATCAATGTAACATACTGCACATATTTAAAATGAAGAATTTGGTAAGTTTTGACATGTATGTACCTGTGAAATCATCACCTCAATCACGAGAGTGAGTGTACCTATCACCGCAACCTTCCCTTGTTCCCCTTTTTAATCCCTCCCTCCTGCCACCCCCTGCCCCCCAGCAACTACTGATCTGCTTTCTGTCCCCCCGGAATGTTTACGTTTTCTAGAGCTGTACGTAGACGGAATGATGCAGTACGTGCTCTTTGTCGTCTGACTTCTTTCACTCGGGTGACGATTTTGAGACTTGCCCATGTTGGCGTGTGCATCATAGTTCATTCCTCTGTGTGGCTGAGCAGTATTCCCTAGCAGGCACGTGCTCAGCCAGTTATGCATGTATCTGTTGAAGGACGTGTGGGTGGTTTCCAGTTTTGGGCTGTTATAGATGAAGCTCTGCAGCTGGTGCAGATGTGGAAGGAGCCCAAATCACGGAGCCACAGGCTCTGGCTCTGTCACTGCTCACTGTGTGCCTGTTCCATCCCCTCTCTGATCCTTACCGTTCTCTTCTGAACCATGAAGTGTTGGACTCATGGTTCCTAAGGTCCCTCTGGCTCTGACAGTCAACTACTTTTATGTTCCTCCATTATTACCATAGCCCCTGCCCCACCCCAGCCCACTGGGCTCAGGTGACAGTGTGGCTGGTGGCAGAGGCTGGGCCTCACGCCACCCCAGTGGTTAGTCTCTGCAGCCCATTAGCTCTGGTGGGCTGAGGCTAAGGAGTCTGGAGTAAGAAAAGACCTTAAGCACTGTCAGCATGGTCGCCTGACTCAGTGCCTGATTCTTTTGAAACGCTTGTCCAGGCTCTGCTTGAGTGCTCCCACCGCTGGCAGAGAGCTGACCCTTCGATTTCACCCAGGTGGGGGTGGGGGGGTGGGGGGTGGAGCTGAGTCTGCCCTTGCCCCTGCCCTGCACTCTCCAACCGCACCCTAACCCCCACTGACTGGT
>NW_007730265.1:134952-136561 GCF_000696425.1 Galeopterus variegatus | reverse complement strand
TTTGAAACGCTTGTCCAGGCTCTGCTTGAGTGCTCCCACCGCTGGCAGAGAGCTGACCCTTCAATTTCACCCAGGTGGGGGTGGGGGGTGGGGGGTGGAGCTAGTCTGCTCTTGCCCCTGCCCTGCACTCTCCAACCGCACCCTAACCCCCACTGACTGGCCTCCCTCCCTGCCTCCCAGCAACCTCAGCAGTGCCCTACTTAGACCCGAGAGAGGGGTCTGCCCATCTGTTCACGGTGACGGGGCTGGAGGGGGTGGAGGGGCAGCAGACTCCTATCATGGCTGTGGTGCCAGGTCTGGAAAAAAATAATCCCAAATCACTCGGGTCTCAGGAAGGCTGGAGTGGTTTTCCTGCAGCCTGATGTCACCTCACTAACCTGTTACTCCCTCCAAGGGCAGGGGGTCAGGAAGAGCTGGGCTCAGGCTTACCTTGTCTTCCAGAGGCCGCTGAAACAGTGTCCAGGTCCCCAATTTCCCAGGTGTGGGGGTGAGGGGTAAACCTGGGAAAGTAAGAAGACAGCGTGGCACCAAGTCCAGAAGGGCGGTGGCTGGTGTGGAAGGTGGAGCCTCACCTCCTTGGGTTTGAAACCTTGTTCTGCCACTTACTGGTCGGATGAACGTGGGGCAAGTAAGGGGACCTCCCTGAGCCCCAGTTTCCTCAACTCTTGAAGGAGATCCTTGTGCCTACTTCCACAGCAGTGTTAGGAGGATTCAGTCACACTGCACCCAGCTCCTGGCACATGCTTCTTAAATATTCTTTGCTCCACCCACCCCAGCCGTGGCTGACCTAAGGGCCCTGGCCATCAAGCTTTCTGTGGCAGATCTCAACCCTTGGAGGCCATCCTGAGTGCTCTAAGAACGACCCTCCTGCTCCCTCCCCTCAAGGACAAACCAGTTGCCTCAGAGAGGATCTGAGCCTGAGCCGGGAAGGGCACTAGAAGGGCCACGTTCCCCTCAGGAGCTGGGGATGGGGTGGGCTGGGCAGAAGAAGCCTGGAGAAGGTGGTAGTAGTGGTGGTGGATGCCCAGAGAAGGTGATGGTGGTTGGTGGGGGAAGGCGCTGAAGGCTGAGCTGGTGAGGAAGCACCTGCTATTTTCAGCAAGTTCAAATCCCCAGCCCAGGTTACTGACATCCTGGGGACTAGAGAGCTGAGCTGATGTGACTGGAGCCCAGCCACCTGCCAGCTTTGATTGAACAGACAATTTTAGAGCACAGAGAAAGGAAGTGGTGAGTAGCTGGAGCCAGCAACAGTTCACCAAGAACATGCTGCTGGAATAAATGTCACCCTGAATTAAAGGTCCTCTATCTGGTCCTGTCCTCTTTGATAATCTCATCAAAGGCTTAAGTAATGGCACAGAAGTCTGGATTATCAAATTGGTGGGTGATGTGGGGCTGAGAGAGAGAGTAATAGATTTAAGGTTAGAATCAGGCTTCAGCAACTGGAACATCATCCAAAGCCTGGAACCAACCAGTGGTGCTATGTGTGCAGTCCTGCACTGACATTAAAAAGAGCAAGTGCTCAGCTTCAGCACAGGCAAGGCTTGGCTTGAAAGGTGCATAACAGGCACTGACTTTTTCTCTTGCCCTGGAATTGGCCACCAGAATGCAC
>NW_007730265.1:131352-134705 GCF_000696425.1 Galeopterus variegatus | reverse complement strand
AGTTCACCAAGAACATGCTGCTGGAATAAATGTCACCCTGAATTAAAGGTCCTCTATCTGGTCCTGTCCTCTTTGATAATCTCATCAAAGGCTTAAGTAATGGCACAGAAGTCTGGATTATCAAATTGGTGGGTGATGTGGGGCTGAGAGAGAGAGTAATAGATTTAAGGTTAGAATCAGGCTTCAGCAACTGGAACATCATCCAAAGCCTGGAACCAACCAGTGGTGCTATGTGTGCAGTCCTGCACTGACATTAAAAAGAGCAAGTGCTCAGCTTCAGCACAGGCAAGGCTTGGCTTGAAAGGTGCATAACAGGCACTGACTTTTTCTCTTGCCCTGGAATTGGCCACCAGAATGCACAGCCGAGGACAGAGATGGCGTCAGTTCTCCCTGCCTGGATAACTGAGAGAGAGGAGGGAGAATCACTCTAGTTGTGGTTGTCAGCCTAGGGAAGAAACCTAGCCATGTTGGGGCAGCAGGCTCACGGGAATCACTGATAGAAACTGCAAGAAGGGAAGATGGCATCTTCTTCCCTGCTGGAAAGTCTACTTTTGAAATTAGCTTGCTGATCCACCCTCTGTGCCTGTTTGATCAAAGGTAAAAGGCACCAGGGAGAGGTGGCAGGGGTCATTGGGGGCTGTCTGCACTCCCTCTGGCATGGTCAGGATGTGTCAGTATCCTGTGGGCCAAGTGGACACTGGAAGATGGCTGGGCTTTGGACTTTTGCAGAGGTCTGGCTGCAGGGCCAGAGGAGGCTGTGGGGGGCCATCAGGGGCTGGAGCTATGGGGTCTTGGGTTGCCCCTCTGTGGAACAGGGCAAGGAGAGACTTCTGCATGGGCTCTGAACCCCAGTGGGTACCCTGGCAGGCCAGTACCTGGAGCCTGGCCACACAGAGGGCTCCGTTGTCCTTTAAGTCCCTCTTTCCCAGCCAGCAGTGGAAGAGCCAGAAATAGAAGGTGGGGGCGGGGGGTGGGGAACATGCTTCCTCTCCTTTCTACATCTCTGGGGCTGAGGTATGGTCTATTCTGGGAGCAGGGGAATATAGCATTACAATGGATTTGAGATCAAAGTTTTAAACTGGACTAGACCGGACTGGACTTCCTTATACCCAAGAGTGACCACAAAGCTTTGAAATTGGCCCTAGTTGTCATTTAAGAGACAAGAATGGGAGATGCAACCTAGGGTTGCTGAAGGCCATGAAGTGGGGGGTGGTATTTTCTTCCTTGTGGCCCACCAGGTTCAGACTGTGCCATAATCCTGTCGTGGGAGCCTGTGGGCTATGGGGCTTTGAGCTGCAGGTAGCAGAAAATGCATTTGGGTCTATCACCTCCCAGCTCCCATGACAAGAGGTCCTGAGGTCAGGAGTTCCAGGGTTTGTTCAACGGCACAGTGACAATGAAGTTCTCCATCTCTTCCTTCTGCCATCTTTGCTGTGTCCACAGTGCCTTCCTTCATGGTCACAAGAAGCTGCCACCATTCCAAGCATTACCCATAGACCCAGCAAGGTCCCATCAGAATAGAAGGGTATTTCCTCCCCTGTGTTTTCTTTTAGGAGAAGGAAAGCCTTTCCCAGTAGACCCCCCAGAAGAGGTCCCTGAAGAGCCTACTAACCGGGATTGACCACATTCGTACCTAATCCAATTTTGGAAAGATACTTGAGGCTACTGGGATTGGCTTAGTTCCTGGGACTCGGTTGAGGGAGGATAAGCACCTGAGAAAATGTCAGCCCTCTGTCATCAAGGCAGAGGGGTGTAGGAATGGCTCTTAGGTAACCAACAGTGTCTGCCACAGTGGCTCACAGAACAAACTGGCAGAGTTTTTGTGGGCTGCAAGCTCAGTGTGAGGTGGCTGCCTGACAGTCAGATGTACGCGTAGGCTGCATTGTTAGGAGAGCAGCATCTGGAGCAGAGGAATGGGATGGGCACAGGCTCTGTGCTGGCTGGACCACACAGGGCATATCAAGCTACAGGGGTAGAGGTAAGCTGAAGCTCTTCCAGAGAGGGGGGCAGGCTGGTGAGGGGTCTAGAAGCACTGTCACAGGAGGTGTGGCTGAAAGAACCAGGGCATTTAACTTGGAGAAGGCAGGGAGGCACTTGTCCCTATGGGGAGCATCTTGAGTTGTGAGGAATGATCCCATCTGCCCTCCAGTGATACCCTCCAGAGGGCAGATCCAGAACCAGAAGTAGTTCTAGTCACAGTGGGAGGAAGAAGTTTATGGCTATTAGAGCTTGTACCCAGTGAGTGAAAGGGCCCCACCGAGAGACCCATAAGTCCTGTAAGTCGAGGCTGTGCGACCTGTTAGGGAGGCTGTGGAGGCAATCCTCGCATTGGAAGGGAGGCTGGACGAGACGTGTCCCAGGCAGGAGGGTGCGGTGGACAGGGCCTGAACTTCGGAGGCAGAGAGTCCTTAATAAACAAGCCCTTAATTCCCTGGCATCTCCTTTGGAGAGAAGTTGGCAAAGACAGCAGCTGTATAGTACCCCTTAGAAGCCAAAGAGAGGTTTGCTACACAGAAGGGGTGAGGACCAGAGGGGAGGAGAGAGCACATCATGGCCCCTGCTGGGCTCCCTGCTTCAGTGGCATCTCTTGTCTCCCCGGTTGTACATGTGCAATCTGGAGGGACAGCATCTCTCAAGCCTGAGTGCTGGGTCCAGAACAAGCCCAGGGATGTGGGCCTTCTTCCTGCTGCTCTGATCCGGTTATCAGACCAGAGTATTCTGGAGTCAGGGATACCTGGTCACATGTTCCTGCTTCCAGAAAACAAAAACTGTGGAGAGCGTTAATTTGGGGAGTTGGCCTGGGTCAAACGCATGAACTTTTCCCCAGGAACCTTTGTTCTTTCCAGCTGAAGGGCAAGGGTTGTTGGCTAGACATTTTGCTGGCCTTGGTCCAGAGTCTAGGTCTCTAGGCAGAGCGTGCCCTAGACACATGGTGAAGTGCGCAAAGTGCTCATAGCTCCTGTCTCCTTTTGTTAATGTGTCCTGTAAACCATGTCCATCTGGGGGCTCCCCAACCATGGGAACCAGCCCGGTGAACTGTGAGGCATGTGAACAGTGGGACACTTGCTGGCCCAGAGCTACTGGGACTGGGCCACAGCCCTGGCACTGCACGTCAGTCACCAAGGAAACCCCTGGTGCTCTGCCAAGTGCTTCAGATATGGAGGTGACTTTGGAATGGTCCCTACTCTCAGAACCTTGGTCTTTCTGAGATGTAGTTTTGTCATCTGTAAAATGGGGGCATTAATCCTCATCTAAATCACAGTGTCGTCTTGAGGATCAATGAAAGGATGATGTGAGAGAGCTTTGTAAATGCAAAAGGCCATTAATGTGGGTTCTTGTGGGGGGTTCAGTGG
>NW_007730265.1:129386-130808 GCF_000696425.1 Galeopterus variegatus | reverse complement strand
AGAACCTTGGTCTTTCTGAGATGTAGTTTTGTCATCTGTAAAATGGGGGCATTAATCCTCACCTAAATCACAGTGTCGTCTTGAGGATCAATGAAAGGATGACGTGAGAGAGCTTTGTAAATGCAAAAGGCCATTAATGTGGGTTCTTGTGGGGGGTTCAGTGGTCAGAGAGGGTCATGGAGGTCAAGCCCATGACAGCTCCTGCCTTAAGGGGGTGGCAGCACCCACAAGGCCCTCCCCTGCACTGGGGAGACTGAGGGCAGGAGCATGAGGCCTGATGTGGATGTGGTAAATTTCCAGCATCAGGATGACTAAACCCCAGAGATTAGCAGCTTTCATTTGAAATCAGAGTCAGAGAAGGCTGGGCCCCCAGTGTGTGTGTGTGTGTGTGTGTGTGTGTGTGAGTGTGAGTGTGTGTGTGTCCTCGCAACCTTGACAAAAGGTGATGGAAGTGCTGGAGAGCTGTTGTTCCAGCATCAAGGCTCCTGCCTGGCTGGACAAGAGAAAGGGACCGAGTCCACTACAGACTGGGCTTTTCAGGGACCACTCGAGAAACTGAGTCACTCAGCTGTCTAACCTGAACCCAGCCTTGGGACTGAGAGGGGGCATCGGCTTCACACCACTAGGTGGTGATAGTGAGTGGAGCCCTGAGGGAGGGAACTTGGCACTTTCAGTGTGGACAGCTGCTCTTGCTTCTGGCAACGCATCTACCCTGAATGACCCCTGCCAGGCCCAGGCTTTCTGAGATAAGTTGTGGGGAGGCTGTTGGGCTTGGGGTGCAATGCTGGGCCTGCAGAAAGAGCTAAATGACCTAATTGTGGGAGTGGGAGGGCCTGAGGTGGAACAGGACTTCTTAGCTTCATCGGTATCTGTCACCTCAGAAAGATGACATGTTTAGGTTACAGCCTCCCATCTCACTAAGGTTCTAAATAAGAAATGACCATGTCATAAATAGCTCTGCTACTTCTGCCAAGCCTTTGCTGAAAACATGGACCGTCATGGGACAGTGCACAGCAAGATGGGTAGGAGCCTGTGCTTCACAGCTACTGAGCCTGGGTTCAAATCCCAGTTCTGCCACCAGTTCGCTGCCTGATCTTGGGCAAATGGGCTTCTCCAAGCCTTGGTTTGATTGGCACTTAATTGAGGATACCGTATGTATTTTGTATTGTTATGGTCTTCAGTTGTAGAAGGACTTACAGGTTAAACTTTTAGAATTTAGGGCAGGATGAGGGGGAAGGACCAGCCTTTTCTCTTCTTCAATGAGATTTCGGTAGATCAGCATTTCCCGAAGCCTGTTCTGTGAAGTACAGGGTGTGAAAGCAGGTCATGCAAACAGAGACCCTTGTGTTTGAAATTAGTTTGGGCGGGCCGGCCTGTGGCTCACTCGGGAGAGTGCGGTGCTGATAACACCAAGGCCACGGG
>NW_007730265.1:128645-129197 GCF_000696425.1 Galeopterus variegatus | reverse complement strand
GTCAAGGGTTAAGATCCCCTTACCGGTCATCTTTAAAAAAAAAAAAAAGAAAGAAAGAAATCAGTTTGGGCAATGCTGGAGTAAGCAAAGGTAGACAGTGCCTTTGCTGCAGGACTTTTCATAACCTGTACTAAGCTGTCTTGTGAAGCTCCCTGAGTAGGTGACGTGTGCAGGGTTCTCCCAATTTCATTTGACCAAGGAACCCTTTTCCCATAAGGCCTGTGACGGGACATGTTTTGAGAAGAGATGCCCTTGTATCCCTTTTTCTCTCTTGACTCCTGGGAAGCTTCTGTCTCTATCTGATGTTCAACCCAAGTAACCAAATCGGCAGAGATCTTGGTTTATTTATACTCCACCCTTACTCTGCAGTGCTGGTTTTCTATTTTTGTTTTGCTGTACATATATCTTTTAGTGAAGAATGCCTCAGATGCTGTGTGGAACTGAGGAGATGGAGATGGCATCATCTGGAGATAAAGAGCCCACAGTAAAATCCCTGGTAATTCTGAGCTCTTGGGAGCTGTGGGCAAGGACTGGGGTGCAGTTTGCCACTGC
>NW_007730265.1:124335-127711 GCF_000696425.1 Galeopterus variegatus | reverse complement strand
CATTGATGAGGGAGCTTAGGAGTATATAAGCCAAAGGGAGCTAAGCTCCACTTCTGCTGTGACCACCCTGAGGGCCACAGGCCAACCAGGAGCATGTCCCAGAAGCCTGCCTGCAACTGCAGGGAGCAGCCAGGAGGACTGTGTCCTGCCTCCAGGGGTGAGGGGGTGCAGGTGCCATCCCTTCTTTCTTTGAACCCTGAACCCTCCATAAATAGGTCCTCTCAGTATCTTTTAATTGACCTTCATGGGTATGACGGACGACTAGGAGAAAGTGTCCCTACCCTCCACCCCTTTTATTTCTCTAGTGTATTTCAATCTGCAGACAGAAAACCATTAGTGGGTAGAGAAATCAATTTAGTGGGTCATGACAGGCATTTTATAACATAAAGTAGAATAGGAGGTATTAGAGCGCATTGGATGTAGTAGGGTTGTTAAGTATTATTTCATGAAAGATTGATAGGTAGACAGGTACGTAGATGGATATGGAGGTGTGGTGTAAATGTATCACTATGGATTGTTCTCAGTGAAGTTCGGAAGTTACTGGCTAGTTGACTCTGAGGGCTGGCACCAGCTGGGCAGGGAGGATCTACTCCCTGGGTCTGTCCTGGGCTCTGGGGCCCAGTCCCAAGCCTGAGTGTTCCTCCAGACCCATCGAGAAATGTACCCTGAAGAAAGATGCTTCTGATGTGCCCCTCTTTGTTTTTTTTTTTTTTTAAAAGATGACCGGTAAGGGGATCTTAACCCTTGGCTTGGTGTTGTCAGCACCACGCTCAGCCAGTGAGCGAACCGGCCATCCCTATATAGGATCCGAACCCGCGGCCTTGGTGTTATCAGCACCGCACTCTACCGAGTGAGCCACGGGCCGGCCCAGATGTGCCCCTCTTTGAAAGAGACATTTTTGTGTGAAGCAGGCCACTGAGCCAGGGGGCCCCTGCTGGAGGAGAAAGGCATTCCTACTCATAGTGACAGAGAGGTATCACTGTCAGCTGGGTTGTGTCCACTCGGACTCTGCAGGCTGCATGAAGAGGGGAACAATGGACTAGGAATCCCCAGTTCTTGTCCTTATCCTTGGTCTGCCACTCATTGCTGTGTGACTCAGGGCAAGTAGCTTGCCCTTTCTGGGCCTCAGTTTACGCAGGTACAAAGGGAGTGATAGGACCAAGTGATTTCTAAGGTCTTGTTCTCATAGTCTGTTCCAGGATGACATTAAGAAAATCTGATGGAATCACCCTAAATGTCCATCATCGGATGAGTGGATAAAAAAACTGCGGTACATATACACAATGTAATACTACTTCAGCTATTTAAGAAAATAATATCCTATCATTTGCAGCAGCATGGATGGAACTGGAAACCATCATGTTAAGTGAGGTCAGGCACCGAAAGACATATATCGCATGATCTCACTCATATGTGGAATCTGAAAAAAAAAAGTAGTTCTCATAGAAGTCGAATGATGGTTACCAGAGGTGGGGGGTGGGGAGGGGGCAGGGTGAGAAAAAGTGGCGGACTAATGGGTACGAAACTGTGCTATCTATCCTAAGTGAATCCTTGTGCAGTATATGCCTGTACCAAAACATAGTGTACCCCAAAATATGGACAAATAAATGTTAAAATAAAAAATTTAAAAAAAGATAAGAAAGAAAAGAAAATCTGGATTTTCTGGGAAATCCCAAAAGGGTAGCGAGTGTTTCTCATCAGGCTTCTCCCGAAGACCCTGAAGCAGAGTCTTGCAGCCCGAGGTATATCAGGCAGAGGCCGAGGCAGGATGGCCACTACCTGGCAGCAGCAAGGGTATATGATAACAGAAGCAGCTGGAGCCTGAGTCTGGTCTCCATGGACAGCATTTATTAGGCGCCATTCTCAGTGTGAAGACAGATAGGCAGGAAGAGCTAAGGGAAGGCCGTGGCGGCCACAGCCTTTGGAGTCCAGGGGCTGCCCAGGGTGGGGTTGTGGGCGTGGGGTGATGTCACCCACACATATTGCATATTCTGTGGCAGTGTGCCCAGGCATAAGGCATTGGGGAAGCAGAAAGGCTGCCTGCGGTGGGAAGGCATGAGAAGGAGAGGTGACATTGGCCTTCCAGTGCCCTAGGAAAGGCCCAGCTGGAGACTGAGCAGTCAGCTATGCTCTGCCCAGGGCCATGCTTCCTCCTTCCCCACTATCTCTCTGCAACTTTGGTTGTGGCTCCCTTGGGACTGACAGGACAGGACCCCTGGAGGGCAGGGTCACACACAGGACAGAGGCAGCTGGCACTACCCCTCACCCCCAACATAAACACAGAGGGCACCCCAGGTCCTGGGCCCTGCTCTCCCGGCACATGAGCAGCCAGCTCCTCCATGCTGAGACGGGACTCACACACAGGCCAAAGACTAGAGGACATGGCTGCGGTGGGGCCCCTCCCTCTAGTTTCCCTGAATGCCAGGGCTGGCCTTGCTCTGCAGTGTTAAGGAGCTGACATGGGAACAGCATGGGAAGGCGGTACTGCAGGAGGAGAGGTCCCTCATCCATCCCTTGATGCTGTCCTGGTCACTGTGCCAGCTCCAGCTGGGGGGCCCCAACAGTGAGCCTAGGGTATCACCTCCATCTGCTGCACTGGGCTTCTGGGTTGCTGGTGGGGTAGGCAAAGGACACACCAGGCCCACCCCCACCCCCCACGCACACCTGGGAGGGATGTTCCTTGCTGCAGCCTGAGCTTACCTCCAGCTACTTGGGACACAGGCACCAACACTGGCTGTGGGGCCAGGGATAATGTCCTAGTAGGATATGCCTGCCAGCTCTTTTGGCTGCTCTGCCCAAACTCGTACAGCCCCAGCTCCTGGCCTTTCTTCCATGAAATCCAGCCTTGCCTATCTTGGTCCTAAGGATTTCCCTGTTTGTAAGCAGAGAGCCCAGAGACAAGGGGGCCCTACCCTCAGAGGCCCATTCAGAGCCCCTGCCTCCTGGCCAAGAGTAACAGAGGCTGAGCCTCAGCAGTGGCCCAGCCCTGAGCTTCTGGTTCTGGTTTAAGAGTCAGCTACTCACACAATGCCAGGGTTTTTTGCTTTTGAGAGCAGCTGAGCTGGGAGGAAAGAGCTCTTCAGTTGGCAACAAACAGGCTGGGTTCCTGCTCCGCTTTGCCTTTTGCTGTCTGTATCACCTTGGGCAAGTCACTTCACCTGTCCAGGCCTCAGTGTCCTCATCTGTAAAATGGGGATAAGAACTCCTGCCCTGGTGACCTAATTGGGGTGTTGTGAGACTTGAACAGACAAGTAGTCAGGACAAGGTTTTCAGAGGCTAAAAATCCACAAATTTACGAGGTGGTAATTATCAGCAGTAGCTGGGGATGGCAAGTCTGACGTTTTCTGTTCCAGATTCTAAGGGCAGTGTCTGGAAA
>NW_007730265.1:122870-123634 GCF_000696425.1 Galeopterus variegatus | reverse complement strand
GTAGCTGGGGATGGCAAGTCTGACGTTTTCTGTTCCAGATTCTAAGGGCAGTGTCTGGAAAGCTGGACTCCCCCAAACCCCTAAGAGAATGTGGCTAGAGGCCAGTTATCTCTCACCTACCAGCCCCTGCAAACTGGAGAGCCACTGTCTCCCCTCCCCGCTCCCTTCTCTCCTGCTCCTGCCTGCCTGCCTGTCCTTTCTTTCTTTCTGCCCTGCCCTCTAGGGAATAGCTTTAGGGACTGCTGGGTTTCCACTTTCTCCATAACTGCAAAGCCATGCAAAACAACACGAAAGGTAGTGTGAGGTTGGGAAATACAGCTGGGGATGAGGAAGGAGAGTGGGACTGAGTGGGGGTGACCTGGACAAAGACACCTGGCTTTTGGAGCCAAGGGAAGTGGGAGACCTGGCAGGACAGAGGTATAAATAGAGATGCAAACGTACAGGGAACACGAAGTCTCCTCCAGAGGTGGGGGTCTGGGTACAAGCAGGGCCTCCGAGGACTGGGGAGCTCCGTAGATTTCCAAAGGAATGGAAGGCTCCCAGCTTTTGCCCTCCCTCCCGGAGCCCCCCCGCCCCCCAAGTTTCACATTTCTCGGAATTTGCAGGGCTCGGATGGGGGCTCCAGGGGTCCTCAGAGCCCGGCCTCCTGCCGGCTGGTGCGAGCAGGCACAGTCGGAGATGGGGGGCTGGGGGAGAATGGTGAGGGGTGCTGGGGGGCATGCCACTGGCCGGGCCTCCTCGCCGACCCCCTGCTGCTGCTCCCA
>NW_007730265.1:120705-122324 GCF_000696425.1 Galeopterus variegatus | reverse complement strand
GCCCCCGCCGCCCGCCTGGCCGTTGCGCGTGAGCAGCGCGCGGTGCTCGGCGTCGCGCTTCTCGTCCTCGGCGTTCATGGTCATGAAGCGCAGCACCACGAGGTTGAGGAAGGCGCCGATGACCGTGAGGCCCGTGAGGATGTAGACGAAGCTGAAGGCCACGTACTGCGGCTGCGTCTGCAGCGCCTGGTCCTTCTGCAGCGCCACGTAGTCGCCGAAGCCGATGGTGGTGAGCGTGATGAAGCAGTAGTAGTAGGCCTGGAAGAAGGTCCAGTGCTCGTAGTAGGAGAAGGCGGCGGCGCCGATGCACAGCGTGCTGATGCACGAGAAGAAGCCGATGAGCACCATGTTGGCCATGGACACGTCGGCGCGCCGCATGCCCAGCCCCTTCTTGGCGCGGTGCAGCAGGTACTTCACCAGGGTGTTGATGCGCTCGCCCAGGCTCTGGAACATGACGAGCGTGAGCGGGATGCCCAGCAGCGCGTAGAACATGCAGAACACCTTGCCGCCGTCCGTGCTGGGCGCCGCGTGGCCGTAGCCTGCGGGGAGCGGGCAGAGGAGAGAAAGCACAGCTGTGGGGCTGCCCTGCCCCACGCCCTCCACCTCCCCGGCCCTGCAGTTATGGCTGCGTCCTTGTCCTCACACTCTGTTCTGGTCCCTTGCTTATGCGCTCTAATTTACTTTTGTGACAGCTCCAGAAGATAGGGGGGAAGGAAGAAACAGAGAGGGCTCAAGGACTTTTCAAAGGTCACAGTGTTTGGAAGCAGAGCGACCCGCATTTGAACTCGGGTCTGCTTGGTTGCCAAGACTGGACCGTTTCATATACCTAAAGGAGCAGCAGGCTCGTGGTTCCGCTGGGAACTCTGTCCAAAAGCACAAATCCGCTGGGAGGCCTGGGTTCTAGTTCAGCGTCTGTGGGCTTTGGACAGGCTCCTTGTCCTCTCTGGGCCTCAGTTTCCTTGACTGTAAGGGGAGGTGGTTAGACTCAGTAGGTTCTGACATCCTGTGATTCAGTGTGAAGGGAGGGAAACTGAGGCATGGATGATGGCTCCTTGATGATCTCCCTGCTGCCAGCCAAAGCTTATGGGGGGTGGTTGGTAACTGGGGCCCTCCAGCCCCCTTTGCACAGTTGGCCCACCAGTGCCACAGAAAGGAGGCTGCCTGTGCCCGCTCCTAGCTGGATGACCGAGTGCTCCACGGTCCTCATCAGCCTCCAGTCTGGGGCCTTGGGGTGATCTGTGCTTGGCCCCAAAGTAGGGTCTGTCCTCGTGGGGAGGAGGTGCTACCTCTGGCAGAGCAGGAGCCCTGGGTGTCCTTCCACATGTGTTACTATCACCAGCCAGATAACCTCTGTGCCCCCACCCCCCCACCAACCCCAGTCCTTACTACGCCAGGAGCCAGGCAGAGGTAAAGCCTCCCTCTGAGCCAATCATCAAATGGCCTTAAGTCAAGAATTTTGCCTGGTTACTTGGAGGGAAAATGACCCTGGATGGGAACTCAGAAACCCTGGGCACAAATTCCGGCCCTGTGACTAGTGGCTATATGACCTTGGGCAAGTTACTCTCCCTCTCTGAGCATGTTTCTTCCTTTGTAAAATGAGGTTTACTGGTCCTGCTCCT
>NW_007730265.1:108656-120099 GCF_000696425.1 Galeopterus variegatus | reverse complement strand
TCCTAACCAAATGCTGCTTCTTCCACGCAGTCTTTCTGTATTCCTCACAGCTGAAAGTGATTTTTGCCTTATTTGGGTGGCAATAAGAATGTTCAGCTTTGAACTCCAAGACCAATATTACCACCACGACCCCTTTGCCACCTAAGGCCCCCAGCTGCATACAGCTAAACACTAGCTTGGGAGGCGGGCAGACACTGCTGGGCCTTGTCATGTTCCTCTCTAGTTTCCACCTCCACATTGCTAACCATGCCACGTCCTAACCAAATGCTGCTTCTTCCACGCAGTCTTTCTGTATTCCTCACAGCTGAAAGTGATCTTTGCCTTATTTGGGTGGCAATAAGAATGTTCAGCTTTGAACTCCAAGACCAATATTACCACCACGACCCCTTTGCCACCTAAGACCCCCAGCTGCATACAGCTAAACACTAGCTTGGGAGGCGGGCAGACACTGCTGGGCCTTGTCATGTTCCTCTCTAGTTTCCACCTCCACATTGCTAGCCATGCCATGGGGCCCAAAATATGTTTGATGACTGAATTGCAGAGTTTGCTTTTGGTGTCTGATCTGAGTTCAAATCTCAACCCTGCCATGGACTAGCTGTGTGTGTTTAATTCTCTGAGCCTTAGTTTCCACATATTAAGTAGCACGTTCCTTACAGGGCTTTTGGGAGGAATAAGTGAGATAATGTGTTTAATGCACTTAGCCTAGAGCCTGGTACATATCAAGTGCTCAATAATGGCTTACTTGTGTTTAATTCTCTGAGCCTTAGTTTCCACATATTAAGTAGCACGTTCCTTACAGGGCTTTGGGGAGGAATAAGTGAGATAATGTGTTTAATGCACTTAGCCTAGAGCCTGGTACATATCAAGTGCTCAATAATGGCTTACTGTGATTAATAATGAATGAAGTGCCAGATTACTCTCACGTTTCCAAGAGAGCATCTGGGCTTGGAGGCAGCTCAGTTCCAGTAAAGCTGGCAACTCTGCCAACCTAGGGCAGTTTGAATCTTAAAGCCGAGGGAGGTCTGAGGACAGCTGCTTGCTGTTGTGCAAGGCTGTGGGGCTGCCCTTAGAATAGGCTCCCCTGCCCCCCACCATGGTGTTGAGCCAGTGTCTATGTCACCCTTTGCTAGGAGCCTGGACAGCTGAGCTCTTGAACCGCTGTGCCTGGCCCACCCGTGCCCCAGCAGGGTGAGAACAGATTGTGCCCGCCAGCTCGGCCGTGGCAGCCAGACCACAACTCACCTTGACAGCTGGGCAGGCCCCGAGCCAGAGCTGCTTCTCATCCTGTCCTCCCCTGTCCCCAAGGCTAGCACCACACGGTGTAAGGGGGAGGGCATGGCACTTGAGAGGGGGTGGGCCCAGGTTGACCACATGTTGGCTGTGTGACCTTGGGCAAATCCTTCCCCTCTCTGGTCTCACTTGCCTTGTCTGCACTCTGGGGGATTGAGCTAGAGCTATTATTCCCCGAGCTGGCCACCTGCCAGAGCTGTCCTTAGGGGTAAAGGAGAGACTAGATGTGAAAGTGCTTTGGAACTTGTGGTGCACAGGACAGAGCAGTGGCGACATCTCACCGGAGCAAGTGGGCCTGGGGGTGGGGTGATCTCTGTGGGTTCAGGCAGCCACATCCCACCATCAGGGGGAGGGACCCCCTCTCCACCACCACCTCCTGGCCCTGTGTTCATTCATAGGCTGCAACTTCTCCAGGTCTACCATCTCTTAGGAGAACCAAGCGCCCACCTGCCTGGTCACCTCACTGCCCACTGTGGGCTGCCCACAAAGCCCCCAGCTTCAGGGAGCAACATACAAGGGTACTTCAAAAAGTTCATGGAAAAATAGGATTGAAAGATAATCAGAATCTTCCCACAAACTTTTCGAAGTACCCTCGTATTGGTGTCTGCGGCCCTCCCCTGTCAGATTCCAGCCCACCTTCCCGGCCTTCTCTTACTGTACCCCACAGTTGTCCTCACCCCACACCCCAGGTGACCTGGCCACCTCTCCCCACAGTGCTACCCCCTACTGCCCTCATCCAGCCTCTCCTGCCCTGAGCCCCAGTGCTCTCAGACCCCTGCTGCAGCAGCCACAGCCCCTTCCCTGGCCCTCCTCCTGTTAACTTCATGACTTTCAAAGCAAGTGACTCATCCAGGCCTCCACAAAGGCTCTTCTCAGGGACAGAAACCTCATGCTCCACCATGGCCACTGCCCTGTCCAGGGCAGCCCCGGCCCCCACATGCCTCACCCTTGGAGTCGGATGCCCCCCAGGGCTCGCACTCATCTCTTACTGCAGGCTGAGGCATGAAATAATAAGCTCCTACCCTTCAGACATGTTTTTAACTTAATTCTCAAAAACTTCCTATGACTATCTCCATTTTACAACTGGGGTCTGGAGAGGGCTTGTGACTTGAACAAAATCACTAGGCCTTTCTGACTCAGTGTTCATTCTGGTGCATCGGAGCCTGTATCACCCCAGGAAGGGTGACCAGGATGGGAAACTGAGGACCTGAGAGGACAGCATTCCACTTGGAGCCTGAGCCTCAGGCACCACCCTGAGTCGGACCTGGCAGAAGTGGTAACAGGAGAGTGATGCCCAGGGACGCAGACACTTCTCCAAGTTCAGGCCCAGGGTCAGCGTGCCTGCATTGCTTCTCCTGTCCTGTTGTCGCTGGGTGAAAGGACAAGGGAGCTGTGAGGACCTGCTGACGTGAGTGCTCAGCTTGGAGGGGTGCCAGTCAGGGTGGAGCCACTCCCAGGGGACTCTGGGGCTTCTGGGAAGCAGTGGGAGTTTGGCAAGATTCGTCTGCTTGCCAGCAGGCCTGCTGCCTGCCTGGTCCCTGCCCACATCAGGCTTGGCTTTACAAGGAAAGGGGCAGAAGGTGTATCCATCTTCTTTTCCCCGTCCTGCCCTGCGAGTCTCCGAGTAAGGGGCTCCACCCACACACTCAGAGGCTGCTCTCTGAGGACCCACTCTCACAGTACCTGCTGGACCGATCAACCGGAACTCATGCCCTGATCGTGAGACCCAAGCTGGTGCCCCTCAGAGCACTGACCAAGGCCATCTCTGCCTCCTCCTCTTCCAGTCTCCTGTCCCTGAATCCACCATAGACTTGAAGGTTTTCAGAGCTAGAAAGGCCCTTAGCGATCATTTAGTCCAGTGCTTATATTGTATAGATGAGGCAATGGAGGCCCAGAGAGGAAAGCAACCTGCTCAAGGCCACACAGCTGGTGAATGGCAGACCAGGACTATAACCCAAGGTCCTTGGTTCTAAAACCAATGCTCTGTCCACTGCCCTCTGGCTCAGGTATGACCAGAGCTGTACCTGTTCATTCAACCAGGGCCAGCAGCTCCTACTTGGGAGCAACTCAGCTAAGAGATGGCCCTGGAACCTGGCTGGAGGCACAAAATTCACCCGGGGAAGCCAGGTGGCTGGACATAAAAATTAATTATGTATTAGTACGAATGCTTTAGGGTAGCAGGCAAACAGAGGTGGGATGGGAACCTCTGGACCTTAGTTCTTCTGTTTTCTTCCCAGAATCACCAGGGAGCTCAGAAACTGGCTGAAGCTCCATCTTCCAGGGAGATACAGAGTTGGGGAGGAAGGGGAGTAAGGTCGGGTCTGGCCTTCCTCTTACTGGTCTTTCTCTCCCTGGAGCCTATTTTCTTCTGGTCAAAGCACACCTAGCTGCCGTGAGCCCTTGGTAATGGCCTTGACCAGACTGGGCTCAGCTGCCTGCTCCCCACTGGCCTCATATGACTGCTAGCCTCATATGCCTGACCTCCTACCCCTGGCCTAGCTGGCTGTAGGCCAGGACACTGCCACAGCCTCTGATGGAAGAGAGAGCATGGGTCCAAGAAGGAGGAGCTCTGGGGCCTGACCTGACCCTGACCACAGCCAGCTTTGTGTCTTGGCAAGTCTCTTCCCTTCTCCGGGACTCAGTTTTTCTCATCTGTGACATGGAAACACAGGGCAAGAGATGAGGTTCCCACCTATTTTCACTGCTATAGATGGCCTGACCTGACCCTGACCACAGCCAGCTTTGTGTCTTGGCAAGTCTCTTCCCTTCTCCGGGCCTCAGTTTTTCTCATCTGTGACATGGAAACACAGGGCAAGAGATGAGGTTCCCACCTATTTTCACTGCTATAGATGCTTCTTATTTTTTTTTTTTTCTGTTCACCCATCCATTCATAGAGTCAAAATTTTGGAAGATTTTATTTACGCAGTACTATGTATTGATCAGTGCAGTGTGGATACTACACAGAGCAGGCACTGAACAAATAAATATAAAAGCCAGAATTAATTTATTTAATTTAATCAGAACTTCTTATTAGCATGGAATAATAATTCTGTGAGACTGAATTAAGTTATTGTTATGTTTTGAAGGACTGAAAATACTCATAGGTAGGGGATCTCTGCACTTTAATGGAGCAAATAAGAGCACAGCCTCAGAAACCAAGTAGCTTTTCACCTTGGCCAAGTTACTTAATCCTCTGTGCCTCAGATTGCTCATCCGTAAAATGGGAATAATGATGTATTTACCTCACAGAGTTGCTGTGATTTGATGAGTTAGTAGACTTAAAATGATTAGGACATTGGAATCAATTAATATTAATTATTAATATGAATATTTTTGGAAATAATAAGATTAGGTAATCTTTAAAGTTCTTTTCAGCACCAACGTTCTACGACCAGTGTTTCCCAAAGTTAATTTCCTGGAATACCAGTTGCATGGAATGTTGATAACTGTTGGATGAGAAAAGGGTTGCTTGGTTCAATTAAATTGGGGGAATGCTGCATTAAACAGATTTGATGTCATTTGATTTTTTTTTTAAAGATGACCGGTAAGGGGATCTTGACCCTTGACTTGGTGTTGTCAGCACCGCACTCTCCCGAGTGAGCTAACCGGCCATCCCTATGTAGGGATCTGAACCCGTGGCCTTGGTGTTATCAGCACCACACTCTCCCAAGTGAGCCACGGGCCGGCCCTGATGTCATTTCATTTAAGCGTAGGCTTTCTCAGAGCCATACGCGTGTTCATGAGTAAGGTCAGTCAGAGGTGGGAGAATGTGCTAAGTTTTCCTACTTGTTTCATTGTTGAGCTCTTTTCCCATAGTGTATATTGCTGGATAGGTGTTCGTTGGAGCCGTTTGGGAAACACTGCTCTGTAGCATCAAGAATCTCTAAGGTCCTTCTTCCAAGTTTTTGACTTTGAGATTCTCTGATCCCCATCTCAGGGTGGCCCAGCTCTTCTGTACATTAGAAACTCATAGCCCTTGGCAATGCAGGGCTGTAGCCGTCTCCCTGCAGACCTGGTTATCTAATGTAAATACAGCACTGGCTGCACTAATGTTTGTCCTGAGGGAACAGGGATGAGGCGACCTGTGGCCTGAGGTGCCCAAAGGCTTTGCACTCTGGGCTGATGCTGGCAATGGGCAGTGGGCCTGACCTCGGGGTGCTGCCCGGGCCTGGTGGGGCAGCCAGAGAGGAGCGAGTGGGAGGAGACACAGGTGCCCGCAGAGGAAGGCTGGGCTCTCCCGCTGGCAGCAGAGGAGCAGAGGGCAGTTGGGCTGAGGGGCACCTAGGAGGGGCCTGAGACACAGACAGGGAGCCTCCCCTTGGCCTAGAGATGGAGCCAGGAAGTGGGGCTGGAGGCTTGGAGGGAGCCTAATTGGTGTGTTACAGGAGATGAGGTGGAAAGAAGCCGACAAGTGTGTCCAGGCCCTCGAGGGAGGGGGAGGGCTGCTGGCTTGGCGGAGATGGGAGGAGAGGCAGCTTCTCTCTCTCCTTCCATCCTGTAAGATCCAGCTCAGACACCTTCTCCAAGAACCTTCCGGATCCTTCTTCCCAGCACTGGAGGGGCCTCTCCCTCTGCCTCTCTCAGGCCCTCATGTCTACAGAGGAGTCCTGCAGGGCTCTGAGCTCCTGGAGGGCTGGCAAGTCCCCTCAATGTCCAGCGCAAGGCCTGTTGGGGGCAGCTGCTCTGCAAATGCTGTTAAGCCCAGAGGGCCCTGGGTCTGAGGACTCTGAAGTTTGTGGTGGGGATGAGAGAAACCTCCCCTTAGCCACCCAGGAGGGGGAGGGGAAGCAGCCATTGGCAGGAGGGCCTTTGGTGACTCATAGCTACTGCCCTTGCTGCGGCCCCCTGGTCCCCCAAATGAGGTCAACTTCAAGGCCCCCAAAAGAATCCCCCTGCCCCTGGCATGGCCAAGGCCTGAGAAACCACCAGGGTCTCATGGAGCTGGGGTGGGGGTGGGACCAGAGGGCAGAACTGGGTCTGGAGATTGTCCCCCTCCAGGCCCGAGCTCCTGGGAAGGACAGCGCTGAAGCTCAGCCACTGTGCAAGGCCTCCCTTCCCGTCTTCCCATCTCCTCCTTCTGCTCTTCTCCCCACTCCCCACCAGCGGGGTCTCACCCCACCCCTTCCTTCCTCCCAGACCTTCCACTTGTGGCCCCACTGCTCTGTCCTCTCTTGCTTTTAGTTGTCTCCTACCACAGGAGTCCCGTTGCTGATTTGGGGGCCTCTGGTGTAGGACAGTCCCCAATGCTCCCATCCCCCACCCTCCCCAGGCCCACATGGGATGGGGAGCTGAGAGGGAGGGTGTTGGTGTCATGGAAAATCCCTGCGGCAGCCAAGGTCAGTGTTTGCAGACACAGCCTGGCCTGGAGCCAGGCCTGCCTCCCGGGCCAGCTCACTCCAGCCCATCCCAGAGGCCAGCTCTGTGCAGGGGCCCTTAGAGGCACCCTAGGTCTGCTCTTTGTGCCTGGGGACAGGGGCCTTAGGAGTGATCAGTCCTGGAGCATGGGAGACTATGAAGTTCAACTTGCTCACTTTATAGATGGGTAAACCAAGGCCCAGAGAGCAGCAGGGACCAGCCCTGGGTAATAGCAAGTCAGTGGCAGAGCTAGGACTAGAATCCAGGGCCCTCTGTCCTAGCTCAGTTCTCCTTTACTGCACCATGCTGCAGAGGGGAGCACCCTAAGGTCTATTCTGATAGGCCAAGGAATGGTGAAGGCTGGGTTCAAAAGTTCCCTTAAATCAAGGGCCCGCTTGAGGTTGGTGATGTGGCTAAGAAAATAGACCCAAATGATCAAACCAAGGTCCCTGACCTCAAAACACTTTCCTTCTGGGAGTGAATCAGATGAAACCTCTCAATGGAAGCACTTTGAAAACTTCAATGCCCTGTACAGAGCAGGGGTTATTATTACACAAATTATTAAAATGTATGGTAAATGTGGTAAATGTTTTAGGAGGGATTTAAGACAGGGGCTGAAGGAGGGCTGGAGATGGAGAACTTTGGCTGGGATATCAGGGAGAGCTTCATGGAGGAGGTGGCATTTTCCCTGAGCTCTGAAGGACTGATGGGAAACACAGGGTACTGACAAGGGGAGCTGCTGAAGCAAGAATACAATGCTAGGAAGACACATGGTGTGTTAGGGGCAGAGAAAACAGACCTGTATGGGGCTGGTGGGCATTCTCACAAATGGGGGTGGGATGGGGTAGGTACTGGCAGACTGTCTCAGATATGCGTTAAGAGCCTTAGAAATGTGTCTACCTGGTGAACCTGCAATGCCACTTCTAGGAATCTTTGCTAGGAAAATAACCAGAGATTATAACAAAGATTTATGAACAAGGATGTTTATAGCAGTATTTTCATTGTGAAAGATTGTAAACAGTCCAAATGTTCACCAGTAGGGTTTGCTTAAACATATTAAGGTATATTAATGTGGCGGAATATTGTGCAGCCATTAAAGTGCTGTTCTTGAGGCATCTCCTAATTACAGAGAATACCACCATATAATATTAAATAAAAATGGTAGGACACAATACTTTCTGTATAGTGGGATCCCACACCTAATATATAAATATAAAAAATGCGTCTATAGACATGCAGAAAAAGAACCTAGAAAGAAGTACACTAAAAAGCTCACAGAATTAATCCCTAAATAATGGGCTCATGATTGATTTTAGTTTTCTTTTTTGTACATTCTATATTTTCCACAAAAATCTGTTACTTTTATAAGTAGAAAATGATGAATATTATAGACCTAACAATGACAATAGTTCTGATATTCTTGGAACAGGAAGTTCAGTTGAAAAGTGAAGGTTGGTAAGGTGGGCAAGGGTGAAACTTTGAGGAGCTTAAGGGAAGGTTCAGGAATAAAAATCTCACGCTGAAGGAAGTGAGCAGCCATTGACAGCTCCTGGGTAGGGAGGAACATTCTCGAAGAGGTATTGAGATGAACTTCCGGGCATCCCTGCGCAGGGGGGGGTGGCAGTGGGAGGTGGGGGACAGGAGGATTTATTAGGGGGCTTCTGCATGGTCAAGTGTTCAAGCCTGAGCTAGAGGGAAACAGAGAATTCAAGAGTTCAGGAAGGAAGGGAGGAGGGGAAGGGCAGAAGGGAGGAGAGAGGAGAGGGGCGAGGAAGAAAGGAGGGGGAGGAGAGCGGATACACAGTGTGCAGGATGCACTTGCACTTGTGGGTGAAACTGCAAGCTCCATGAGGGCAGGGATTCTTGTCTCTTTTGTTTATTATGACTATGGATCCCACGCCTGGAAGGGTGCATGGCAAAGAGCTGGTGCTTCATAAATCTCTGTTGAATGAATGAATTAGGGAGAGGCAGGCATGAGAGATGAGCCTGAGGTTTGAACAGGGAGGATGGATATCATGTGAAGCGGGCAGCATCACACCACAGGGCAGTGACTCCGTTGTCCTGGGAAGGCCACTGACCTGGGGCCTGTGAGGTCTGTTCTAAGCCAGCCACTGAACCAAGTGCCATGACCCATGCCTGTGGCCTGTCTGCATCCTTATGACCAGCTGGACAGGGCATCTGTGAGCTCAGAACTTCTAACAGATCAGATCTGGTGGGGTTTTAATTAAATGAATCCACCAGCGACAGCCTGGCGTTGAGAAAGGAATTCTCCAGCTCAACTGAAAGTGGACTTGGCCCTGTCAGCAGATGGCTGGAGGTGCCAGTCCTCCCCCACACTCTTCTTTAAAGGCTGTGTCTGTAACTTTGACATCTGGCTGGCCGGGTCTTACACATTGGCACTCCCTGGCTTTTCCCATTTTGCCCATGGAGGAGAAGCAGGGCATGTTGGCATCTCCTTGTCAGTGCTCCTGGGGCCCTTGGTTCATTACTCAGCATCCCTAAAACATTCATCTGTTCAAGCAGCAGATATTTTTGAGTCCTTAATATGTAATGTAATACATATTAATAATATGATCTATAATAATAATAATTCCTTCTATTTCATTTGTGCAGGGCTTGATCGTTTACAAAGCAAGTTCTATACATTCGATTGTTTGAGTTTGCATAGCAATCCTATAGAGGAGGTGTTATTATTCCTATTTTACAGATGTAGAAACTGAGGCTCAGAGACAAAGTGTTTTATCTCAGGCCATAAATGCTGGAACCAGACTTGAGATACAAAGGCAGTCTTTTTCCCATTGTGCTTGGCTGCCCCAGGACTCTTCACTCTGGGATGGAAGTCAAAAGATCTGGGTCTTGTTCTAGCTGTGCCATTGTGTGGTCACAGGCAAGCCCCTGCCCCTCTCTAGGCCTTGAGCGCCTCCTCTGGGAACTGAAGAAGCTGGTGGGGATGCTATTGAGGGCCTTCAACGTTCTAGGATTCTGGGCCTTCTGAGGGGCCATGGTCCCTCCCCCACGAACAGTGGAGAAAGCAGTAGTCTCAACGGAGCGGTCAGACAAAGGACCACTGGGACTGTTGGGCACCCAAAGCAATGGCGCCAGGCTTCTGGGTGCCCAGCAGGCCCACAGTCCTGGGCGGCACTGATCAGATACTGTGGAGAGGGTGAGGATCTTTGGGCAGGCCTTGTCAGCAGAGCTCTGAGAAGAGGGGCAGCAGAGCCCCACCCCCCACAGCCTCAGACCACGTGGCATCAGGGGGATGATGGCCGTGTGTCCCTGCTTGAGTCTCCCAGAGCCAAGACAGGCCAGAGCATTTGGGAAGTCTTGTTCTCTGGGCTCTCCCTACTGACTGCTGAGCCCTGAGGGGCTCCTAACACCCTCCCCACCTCCATCTAGTCGTGGAAACCAGTCTCCTGGGACCTGGAGTCCTTGCTTCCTTTTGTTTGCTTCCTTAGCCACTAGGCTTCTTACTTTTGGGCTAATTTTGTCCTCTCAATCTCTCTCTGGACCCTGAGGCTTCTGAGGGCAGGGATGGTCGTGTACATCTCAGTAGCTCAACTCCCGGCACGCAGGTGGTGGTGGTGACAGTAATAATAATAAAGCTCACATTTCCTGAGCATTTGCACACCAGGCATTGTACACAGTGCTTTACACACATTATTTAATCTTCACAAGACTTTCATGAGATAGCTATTATCTCCACTTTTCAAATGAGAAAACTGAGGCACAGAAAATTTCCACAGCTCATTCAAGCCCAGTAAGTGGCTGAGTCAGAGTTTAAGTTCAGGACAGTTACCATGTACAGCCTAACCAGTGTTAGTTGAATAGATGCTGAGTTCTGGAAGGCAGGTGCCCTGGTTTTCCCAGCCAAGGAGACTGAGCTGAGTGGCTGGGACAAAGCCACACAAATATGTGGCAGGATCAGAGCTTCCTAGGCCAAGTCCTCTTCTCTTTCTTTCTCATCTTGGCGGCCTCCAGGGACTGGGGTCAGGGATCAGGATCCATGGCCCATCAGAACGGATCCTTCCTGTGGTGGCATGGGGAGGGTGGGCAGGTAGACAGGTGCTCTGTCCAGCAGTGATTCCTCCTCCCTGCCAGCAGCCCAACCTGCTGGGTATTTACAGAAGACCCCTCCTCTGGGCAGATGGCAGGAGGCAGCAGGCTGAGCCTGGCCATGGGCTGTGGGGAGCTCGTGGCCAGCCTGGAAGAAGGCATCCCGCCTCTGGAAGAGGGAGCTGGGGTGCCTGGAAAGGCTGAGCGGGAAGCAGGGGACCCAAGGAGCCTGCAGCAATCGTCTGGTCTCAAGAATATCAGCTGGAAAATCAGCGAGGTGAAAACAGCTACATCCCTTTTAGCTTGTCTTAATTAATTAGTTGAGTAAACATTTCTTAAGCACCTACTACTTGGAGCCAGGCACTAAGCTAAGTGCTGGGAGAGGATGCAGAGAAGGGACAGCTGTGCCCTCTGGGAACAGAGACTAGCCAGTGGGCAGGTAGAGAAGCCTGAAGGTAAAGATTTGTCCCCAGAGTCTGAAGATGGCCCTGAACACCTGGATGCATTGTTCAAGGTTGCTATGAACACCTGGTTGGTTTGCAGAGTCTCTTGGCCCTGGTTGTCACTACAGATCCTCATTACAAGAATCAAGGTCAATGTCTGAGGCCATACTCTCTCTTTTCCCCCTTCCTTCCTTGCTTTTTGGTTTGTTTTGGCATTTACAATTTTTTAAAATAAGCTTTTTGTTTTAGAACAGTTACAGATGTACAGAATTATGACGAAGACCTCCCTTCCTTTCCAAAGC
>NW_007730265.1:97049-108146 GCF_000696425.1 Galeopterus variegatus | reverse complement strand
TAGGCCCATGTGGTGCAGGCTGTTGTGTTCCCACCACTCCTCCTTGCCTTTTCCCAGGAGGCTTCCCCCGGTCTGGCCCATGAGCGTCCCCTTCTCTCGGCTCTCCATGCAGCATCCATCTCTGCTGCTCTTGGAGGACGCTGGCTGGCATATTTACCCATCTCCTTATGCACAGCCATGTGTCTATGAGCAAAGCTGCTGCTTGCACAGCCTGAGGGGAAGAGGGCCAGCTAGCATGTGCGGTGGTGCTGGACACGGACAAGCCTTTCAAGAGGTGCCCTGGGTGGGTGCTTGCCTCCTGGCCTCCCCTCTGTGTGGCTGAGTCTGGGGCTGCCAGTGGAATGCAGAGGATGGAGTGTTAGAAGGCCGAGAGGAGAAAGGGAGGACACTGACACACTGGCACAGAGCCTGTGCTTCTCTGCTGGTAGTGCCTCCACCAGTGACGGCAACACTGGCGACCCAGGTGACCCAGATGCTCTTGCATTACTTATCTCTAATCCTCACCATGACCCTGAAGATGGGCATTGTTAGCTCCATGTTGATGAGGAAACCAAGACTCAGGAAGGTTAAATACTAGTGGCCCAAGGCCGTACTGATAAAAATTGGCAAAAGAAGGATTCACCCATGGTCTTTGGCCTTCAAAGACCAGGCGCTTTCAGCTGTCTGACCACTCAGGGTGTCCCGGGACCATCTGCCTTGTCCAAAGAGCATAGAACTCATGTCCAGCAGCCATTGTCCCAAGACCACTGCAAACCCCTCAGGGAACTACCTGGTCTTATAGTACTGGTGCCCTGCATACAGTAGGTGCTCAAACTATGTGAAGATGGAGGATGCTGTCCTGTTCAAAGAACCTCTCTCCTGAGCCCATCCCCTGCTTTCTGCTAGGCTGATGAACCCCGAGGTTGAGAGGCCAGTCCTTTCTGCCCAGGGAGCAGGCCCTGGCAGTTTTCTTGGGAGACTCCTGGGATACTTCAGTGTGGCCTTGAGCCAGACAGTGCAGGAGGGGAGGGGAGGGGGACAGGGTCAGGGAGACCATCTGTGGTGGACGGGGTGCCTGCCCCTTCCTACCTCTCTGGAACTATCCTTCCTGCAATAACCTTAGTCAAGGGTGGGCCTAGGCCGTCCAGGGCAGAGGGGATTGGATCCAAGAGGACCCAAGCTACTGGCTGGGCTGAGCCATTCAGGTTCTCTCTCCTAGGAATTGATGAGGGGCGGATAGGCTGGGCCAGCTTTGGGGAGCTGAGCTTCAGGGTGGGGCCAGGGCAAGCCAAAGCCACATGCAAGTCAGAGTAACAGGGGAAGAGAAACCAGAGAATGACCAGAGGCAGAATAATGCAGCCCAAGAGACTGGAGGGAGAGGCCTGGGCTTTGGATGGTCAGACTTTGACATTGGCTAAGTGGCGCTGTTTCCTTTCAGAAGTCCCCTTTCCTTGCTCTGGTCCAAAGGGGCACTGTGCCCTGGCTGGGCACCAGCCACTCCAGATGGAGGGGCCCAGCCCTCAAGTATTGCGTCCCAGGGGTGCCCTGCATGGTAAGCAGTGTAGCAGAAGGGCCTGGCTTGGTTTCAGGAGACACACATGGGCATAGCACTCTCCAGTGTTAAGGAGCATTCCTGTTGAGTCTTCACAGCAGCCTCATGTCCATTGGGCAGAGGGGACATTGCACCTGGAAAGGTTGGGCATCTTGCCCGTGGTTGCAGCTCCAGAGCTGGACCTGAGATCCAGGTCTCTTGATTCCAAGCCGCTGCTTCCCCCACCCGGCACACTGCCTCTCTGAGCCATCTCCTACAAGGCAGCTGGGTGACCCTGGGGCTAGAAATACAGTGTGCAAAGCATAGGCAAAGTACAAGGCCCGGCACGTGGAGGGTCTCAGGGAGTAGAAGCTGTCATTAATATATACAGAATATTTTTTCAGCCTATCTCTGAGCTGCCACTCACCATCCAGAAACCTTCCTTAGTTCCCCAATTCATGGAGGGTCTCAGGGAGTAGAAGCTGTCATTAATATATACAGAATATTTTTCAGCCTATCTCTGAGCTGCCACTCACCATCCAGAAACCTTCCTTAGTTCCCCAATTCCACACAATATAGTCTGGGGTCTTCCAGTCCAGCACATAGCCTGTCCCTCTACGACCTGACCCACTGCTACCTGGCCTGCCCTCTCCCGACTCCTCCAGCACTTTGTTCTGTGAGTTCCCTGCACCTGTCCCACTTTCCCCTCTGGACACTCCCTCATGGAGTTCCCTCCCTCATCTTTTCTGGCCTCCAAGGACATTTCCAGGGCTGCCTCTTTGGCACAGCTTCCCCTGTCCCCCAACTGGGAGAATGGCACCTTCTTCTGCCCTCGACACTCTCTGCCAGTTATTCAGTTTTGCGGAGAGGTGTGTCCGTCTCCCATTGGCTGCCTTGCCTGGTGCCCACAGTGGGAAGCCAGCAGATGCACACGGCTGGCCTTGATGGTTGGCTTGGGTGTGGTGGGGAGGCCTTGGGGTGTGTGTGGCACCATTTCCATCACCTGCTCCCCACTCTCCTTCCTGGTCATGGCTAGTGGCCCAGACAGTTCCGGCTGGCAGGGGATTTGGAAGCAGATGCCAGGAGATGTGAAAGGAGGCTTTTCTTAGGCTCGGCACCCTCCCCAGGGCTCAGGAGCTCAGATGGTGTAGGTTGGCATAGTGCCCAGGAGGAAAGGGACTCCAGGCAATAGGGACTTTAGGCTGGAGGCAGCTGCTGGGACCTTCTCTCCCTTTGAGCCAGCCTGCAGATGTGGGGTCCCCAACACACACACACGCACACACTCCAACACCCAGTGTGTCCCCCACTGTGGCCTCTTGGCATGACTGTTCACCATTCAGGGCAGGATGCAAGAACTAGGTATGCTCCAGCATGGGCAGACCCAGGGAAGCAGGAAAATTTGCACCTCAGTAAAGGGAGAGGGAGCCCCTCACAGGACCTGGCCTCTGGGTCCCCTCTGTTCCCTCAAGTTCCAGGACCTCAGGGATCTAAAGAAGCTACCCAATCCAGCTCCCCTCCTTGAGAGTCCTCTTTCCCTCCATCCCAAGAGGACACAGACTCTTCTGGGAGGCTAAGATTCCACCACTCTCCATGGAAACACACTACACTCAACCCTACGCCCTGTCAGAAATGCTCCTTATGAAGTGACTGAGGATTCGGCGATTCCATCTCAGCCTGTCCTCAGTGGAGACAGCAAACAGCTGTCCCCGTCCTCAGGGACACTGCCCTTCACACAGAAACAGGGAGGCAGACGCCCATCCCCAGCCTGCCTCCAAGGCCCAACTCACCCCGGGCTTGCTACTCTCTTCTGACCTCCTATTTCCCAGCCTTCCCAATGCCCTCTGCTGCTCACCCCCCTACCCCCCCATCCCCACCACTGTTTACAGCCCAGAATTGGACAGGAGACTGGACAGGCCAGGGTATAATAGGAGAGTGACTCCCTGGCTTCTGTAGCCTATAGAGGCTGCCTGTTTATGCACTGGTTTCCTGAGCTTGCTTTTTATGGTGCCAACAGCTCCAAGCTGGGCAGCCTCCCCAGGACCCAGGCAGTCTCCCCAGGACCCAGCTCCCTTCAGCTGCTGCTTACAGGGCTGTCCTGCCTCCCCCTCCTTCCACCCACCCCCAGTGCAGAATCTGGGCAAGCTGGCTTTCTCTGCACTTGACTTTATTTAAATGATTAAACGCCTCTTTCACTGCTCCTCCTCCCCAGTTCAAAACAATACTAGCTAACATTTATATAGCGCTCACTACTATGTGCCAGCTGCTCTAAACGAGCTAATATATGGACCTTGTTTAATTCTCAAACAACCCTGTCAGTAGGTACTATTATTATACGACAGAGAGGTCAAGTACTTGTTCAAGGTCACACAGCAAGTACACGCCAAGCTGGGCTCTCCCCCATGCTGTCTCCACTGTCTCTGTGCACAGCTCCCTTCACTCCAGGCAGCCCGGATTAGAGTTCAGCGGCACTGAAGGTGTGAAGGTGGGGTCAGGGCAGGTGGGTGAGGGATGAATGGGAACAGAGGAGCCTCTTGCAGACTGGGAGTCACTCCTCCCGGGACTTGGACTTGGACGGGGTTGGGTGGAGAGTGGGGGTGGAGTGGGGGAGGGGCACATTTGTATGGGAGTTAATCACAATATTCCTTCATGTTAATCACACTATTCTTTTAGTCTATCCCTCACTTCAGAGTGCTTTGACAGTGAGTGAGGTGAGTGTTTCTGTCACTCATCCCCCTGAGCAATGAGGAGGCCGAGCTTGGGTGGGGAGGGTGACTTGGCATTTCTCAGGGGTCTTCCGCTGCCAGCCCACTTCCTCGCCCCAGGCTGGAGCAGGGTTTTCAGTGCAGCAGGGACCTCCCTTGAGCCATCTAGAGAGGGGTTGGTTAACACTCAGCAGCACTCAGCAGGGGACCCTGAGGGAGGGGCACATCTCATCCTGCTCCATTCCTGGCCCAAATTGGCACAGGCACCTGGGAAGGGCAGCCAGCCAGCCACGTGCCAGTGCTCCTTTAAAAATAAACCAGGTTTAAAAATAACCCTAGGGTTGTGTGAGGAGCTAATTACTACTGCAGCCCCGCCAGGGTGTCGGGAGTGCGCTGGTCCTCCTCTGGGTCCCCTCCGCTCACCTCTTCCAGTTGGGAGCTGGGTACCAGGCCATCCCAGAGCAGCCGGGTGTAGACAGGGCCACAGTATCCCAAGGGTCAGAGCTGGAGGCAGCACTGGGCTTCCTGGGTGGCCTCCCTCATTGCAGAGACCAGGACAGGGAGGCAGGGTAGGGAGGGAGCCCCCAGGCTGGGCAGGTTAGGGGCCAGGCCTGGCAGAGAGCTCCAGTCACCTGCTCCTGCCAGGGATTCTCTCGTTATCCCACATTGTCTCTGGGCCTTGCTTATGACTTTCCACTGAAATCACACTGGCTCTAAAAGGGACTCTGAAGTCCTGAACTCCTCCTCTCTTCTCTGAAGTGTGTTTGGTGGTGGTGGCAGCCACCGGCTGTTTTTGCCAATTACGACCTCCTATTTAGGACTCCTGACCCCCACTTCTCATCTACACCATTCTCTCAGCCCATCAGGGTAAGAATGTCCTGCCCTCCTGTAGCCCCTCCTGGCCACCTCCAGAGGTATCCCTGGCCGATGAGCTCGTACCCTTGGACCCTCAGTGCCAAGCTGGGGCTGGACTGAAGCTGGCCAGGCCCAAAGTTCAGTCCAGCCCCAAAGAGCCCAAGCTCTTTCCCCAAGATAGTCAGGGCGGCAGGGCCACACTCCTGTCCTGTGGCCAGGTTCCCTCAAGACTCTTGGAAACTCTTGCAGCCCCCACCTTTGGCAAAGTGTGCGGGAACATCCTGCAGTGACAGAGAGGGAGGGACATAGGCCCAGCCGAGGACGCAGCCGAGGACAGACGTGCAGGATCAAAGAGAAAAAGCAGAGCTTTCTCGGAGGAGGGAGGCAGAGGCCAAGACTGCTGGGAGCTGACAGAGAGGATCAAAGGACAAGGATGGATGAGGTGGGAGGGGATGTGGAAAGCAGGGGCTGGGGCAGGCAGGTGGAGCTCATGGGGTTGGGGCTTGGGGGCTGCTGCAGGAAGAGGGGGGTTTTGGGGCAGGCAGACCTGGACTTGGGGTCCTGTCTGGGTGCCCTGGGCCCATAACCTTGCTGGGCTTTGGGCCTCATTTGCATAATGCATATAATGATAACCACCTCATGGGCCTCTGCAGGAGGAGGTGGTGAAGCATTTATGAAAAGCCTGGAAGTGGGGAGCGGCAACATAGTTTGCTCTCTCCCTGCCTCCGCTGGAATCTGGCCCCTCTGTTACATGTCAGGCTCAACAAGTACAAAGACCCCCCATACTACCCTCCACTTCCCTTGCTCCTGGAACAAGCTGTTGAATGTTACACTGTTTTTATGTTCAATGTCTCCAGTGACCACCAGCTGCCAGATCCACTGGTTGCTTCTCCGTGGTCATCTGATTTGGTCTCCCAGCAGCAGCTGGTACAATCAGCTGTTCCCGCTCTTGAAACACTCCTGGCCTCTGAGACACCGCAGTCCCAGGTTTCCTTCTGTCTCTTTGCCGGCTCCCTTCCTTGCTCAACCTCCCAGTGTTAGAGGAAGGGCTGGGTACTCTGCTCTTCACCAACTCTACCTCTGCCCAGCTGATCTCAACTAGCACAGGACTTAAAATATTACTTCCATCTGATAACTCCTGAGTTTACATCTCAGCTTTGACTTCTCCCTTGAACTGCAGAGTTTTCTCTCTGACTGCCTTCATGGGTTTGTAATGAGCATCTCAAAATTAACCTGAATATCTAAGACAAAAGTCTGGGATCTCTACCAAGCTTGTTACTCCCCAGGTTTTATTTTGCATCTGGCCAATGCTCATGCTCCACGCAGTTGCTCGGGTCAAAGACCGAGGGCCATCCTTGATTATTCTCTTCCCCGGCTCCCGCGGTCCTCTCCCTCCGTCCTCTCCCCCAACACGCGTGCATCCTTCCCATCAGCAAGTCCCGTCCACGCCGCCTCTGAAGCATGGCCTCGATCTGCCCGTGCTCTCCACCTCCACTGTTCCCATCCTGCTCCAAGCCACCGCCATTCTCTCTTTCGAGTTCTGAACCACAGCCTGGTTAGTCTCCCTGCCTTCCCTTTTGAATCACAACCAGCTGACCTCCGTAGAGAAGCCAGAGTGATTTTGTAAGAATTTAAGTCACATCACATCACAACCCTGCGTTGAACCTTCCAGTGACTTCCATCATTCTTAGAATAAGATCCAAACTCCTGACCATGGTCTCATGGCCCTGCAGGTGGATGCTTCCATGTCTCCTCTTCTTTTCTACCTCCTGGCTCAGTGGGCTGCAGCCACCCTGCTCCTGCTGCTCCTGTTCCTCAGACACGCCCACCTGTGGCCACCTGGGACCTCAGCATTTGCTGCTCCCCTGCCAGGAAGGCTCTTCCTGGATCTCTGCATTTCACAGTCCCCACTCCTGGGAAGGCAGCTTTCCCTGTCTCCCACATCCCCTGGCTTTCCTGTTCCCTGGCACTTATTACCATTGGGATTATGTTGTTTGTTTTTTACAACCTAATTTAGTTTATTGACTACCTACTTCCGCTGAAATGGAGACACCATGAGAACAGGGGCTGCCTTTTTTCCCTGCTGAACCCTTGGACCCAGAACAGTGCCCGACACATGGAAGATGCTTGGAAAAACCAAGGGAATGGAGGAATGACTGTGTGGGTGCCTGAGGTGGGTGGAAAGAGTCAGGGGGCCTGGTTGGAGGCCTGCTTTGGTACTGAGCTGCTGTGTGGCTGGGGCAGGCCACTCCCCATGTCCCCCAAACCCCGCCCCAGTCTCCTCTCCTCATCTGGAAGAGAGAGGGTTGGACTACACCACTAGTTCTCAAAGAATCTGAAGGACCCCGGGGATTGCCATGATGCCATCCACTGCCTCCCAGAGCCTTTATTCTGCAGGAGCAGGCCAGTGTAGCACCCTGAACTTGCCCAGCCTCGCTAAAGGCTGAGTAGGATGCCTGTGCAGGTTCTGCAGCAGGTAATCGCACAATGCCCCATTAACATTTTGAGATATCTAACCATTGTGAGGACCGCGGGGCTGATCCCTGGCTCTTCAGAGATCCAGGGGGTCACTGGTCTAGGTGGGATGTCGAAGGCCAGTTCATGTGAAGGACTTCGGCTCCCAGGGCCCTGGAAGCCTTGGAGCGATCCTGGGCTGGCTCGGGTCCAAGAAGGCTCTGTGTGCAGCCTTGCTCCAGGCCACCCTCTGTCGAGAGGTACTAGCTGGGGTCGGCCTGCTCTCAGCACCAGCACTCCTTCCCGTGCTCCATTCCAGGGACTACTGTGGGAGCTACCAGCCGTGAGCGCCGGCCCTTTCCGGGTGAGAGGCTCCTGCATTCCAGCTGTCCCAGGGGCTGGGGCAGTGGACTCACTCTGCTGATAAGCCGGGTCTTGGCCACAGTCAGACATGCTCTCTTTCCAGAAAGGGGTGACTTGGAGGTCCTGGACAGAGCTCTGCTCTTGGGACCGGACACAGAGGAAGTCCCTCCAGGGCTCTGACAGCATGGGGTGAAGTGGGGACAAGAGCATAATCCTGGATAACATGCTCCTTAGGAGGGGCTGGGGGCGGGGAGGCCTGGGGTAGGTCCAGTAGAGACTGTCCAAACTTTAAGGGGCCTTAGGCACCACCAGCCCAATCCCTCACAGACAAGGCCAGGGTCAGGTGTGTTTGCCACAGGTTTCACAGCCAGGTGGGAGCAGAGAAGCAGCGGAGGGGACCAGATCCCCACTTTCCTTAGCTCAGCAGCACTAAGCTAAGCCATCAGTCACAGCTTCGAGAAAGGACATACGGCCTCCCTTTATGAATCCAGTGGCTAGTCCTGTGGGGACAGGCAGTGGGCAGCAGGGCCTCTTTGGTGCCCAAAGATGAGTGTGCAGGACTTCAGGGCATCCAAGAGAAGGGGTGCCATTGAGTCTGGATCCAGGTTTTCTCTCTCTGGCCCCACCCGGAGGTGGATCAAGGACAAGAGGGACCCGTACTTCAGAGCCCTGGTGGCCCCAGAGGGTCTTCCTCTGTCTGACCCTCATGGTGGACAATCTATGGTTCAGAGTCAGGCTGAAGAGGGTGTCACACTGGCTCAGTCTGGCCAAAACCTCCTAGTTTATTCTCGGTGGAGGTGCTGTCCCTGGGCTGACACCCTTTCCTGGGGTTGTTTGAGAGCAGGCTGAGAGCTAACGCCATGAAAGGGAGACACAGCCTGTCCCTAGGACCCCCACTGAGGCCCTCTCAGTGCCCTTCTTTGCTGGGGGGAGATGAAGATGACCTTTTCCTGGGCCACCCACTGACTCCTGATGTCTTTGCCGTCTGGCTTACTTCAGGAGCTTTGGCTGGTGAATTAGCAAAGATTCTTCCTCAGCCATCCTTTGGATGTTTCTGAGTTGGCAAGGAAACCCAGAAAGAAAATGCTTCCCAAGTACAGAATGCTGATCCTAATAAGCTCTCTTCTCCCCTGTGGTTCCCAAACCTGGCTGCAGATTCCCATCACCTGGGGAGCCTTTAAAACTTGAAGCCTCCTGGGCTTACCCCAGCCCTAATGAATAACTCCTAGGGGCAGGGCCCTAAGCCTCACTGCTCTGGCTCCAAACAACGTCTGCTACTGGGACAATCTTCCTACTCAGCACACAAGGACCATTTTACCTGCCACCCAACACACACACCAGAGAGCAGGCGAGTTGCCCGAGTCACCTCCAACAAGGTCTCCTCTCTCACTCAGTGGCCACTCTTAAGAACTGTCACTCTGCCCCCTTTCTAGTCCCAGGTTCCCATCCTGTTCAGTCAGGTGGTGTTGACAAATGCATGGAACAAAGGCCACTCTGCGACAACTGCCCCTCACCCCCAACACTGCCATTTCTACCCTCGATAGGCTGACACGTGCCTCTGTGATGTGTCTAATATCCACACCTTCAGCCACTGTCCAGGGGGCATGGGCACTTGAGTTTGGGAGAGAAGAGCTCAGTTTTAAGGTTGGAGGGTCTGGATTTGACTTTGAACCCCCAACACTGCCATTTCTACCCTCGATAGGCTGACACGTGCCTCTGTGATGTGTCTAATATCCACACCTTCAGCCACTGTCCAGGGGGCACAGGCACTTGAGTTTGGGAGAGAAGAGCTCAGTTTTAAGGTTGGAGGGTCTGGATTTGACTTTGACCCCCACATTTACTGGCTGTGGATGGCAGGAAGTGACCTTATTGTCTAAAGTCTGATTTCTTCACTGGCAAAGTAGGAAAAATGACACCTGCACCTCGGGGTTGATGAGAGGCTCAGAAGAAAGACCATATGACTGAGTGCCATGCCAGCTCAACACATCCTTTGCTCTGCCACTTGCCAGCAGCGTGACTTTGGGGACATTCCCTGGCCTCCTGAGTCTCAGAGTCTCATCTGTAAAATGGCCATTATAATAGTGCCTCCCTCCTAGGGTGGCTGTGAGGATTGAATGAGGTGACACATATGAAGAGCTTAGCCCACAGAAACCTCCCAATGAATGGGAGCCTTGGTTTATGACCATGGAAACCGAGGCAGGCTCCGTGAGGAGCGGCTGCTTCACGTCAGGTCTAAGATTTGTATGGACCAGCCCAGGCTAGACACATCTGTCACTCCAATCGAGGGCTTCCTCCTGCCTGGAACTGCCTGGATCTCGACTCCCCCCATAGCCTAGGCCCCAGGCAAGCTCCTCTGCATGGGCAGCAGGATTCAACCCTGTTCTGAAGAGAGGGCCGCCCCTCTCTGAGAGCCTGGCCTTGCTCTATCCAGGCTGCCCCACACAGGCCTGACAGGTCGGATCTCTGGAGAAAGCCCCTCAGAGGGTCCTATGGCCTGAAGGCTGGAATGCGACTCTCCACAAGCTTCCGAGATGGTTCCTCCTTTTTTTTTTTTTTTAAAGATGACCAGTAAGGGGATCACCCTTGACTTGGTGTTGTCAGCACCACGCTCTTCCAAGTGAGCTAACCGGCCATCCCTATATAGGGATCCAAACCCATGGCCTTGGTGTTATCAGCACCACACTCTCCCAAGTGAGCCACGGGCCGGCCCTGAGATGGTTATTTCTGAGTCGGAGCTGTGGTCAGGAGAGGCCCTGCACATTCCTGAAGAGGGACACTAAGTCCATGCCAAGCCTCAGAGCCTCGAGCAGAAATTGAGGGGATGCTTGGGATCCAGAACTGTGGACTCAGGGGAGGGCATGTGGTAGAGCAAGGGGGTCTGAGGGTGGGGGCTAGGGTCGTCCATGCAGAATATATCCCCACTGTGCTAGATGACGATGTCATCCCCTTCAGCTTAGCACTGTCCCAAGGGCTCCTGCACACCGTCAGAAAAACTGTGTTTGGTCTGAGCTCCAGAATGTACCTTTGGCCCAGAAAAGGAAACGTGGAGGGGAGGGAGTGAAAGCACTCCCTGGGGGCTGACTGAAGGCTGCTGGGTGAGCAGGTGGGGGCGAAGTGAGACAATGAGGATTCAGGTTGCCACTACCCTCTGGTTTAATTGGGATCATGGGGTACCCACTGGTTCACCTGGGGTCACGGGGCACCCAGTGGTTC
>NW_007730265.1:62689-96477 GCF_000696425.1 Galeopterus variegatus | reverse complement strand
TTTAATTGGGATCATGGGGTACCCACTGGTTCACCTGGGGTCACGGGGCACCCAGTGGTTCAACTAGGGTCATGGAGGCACCCACTGGTCAGGATCCATATGGGAGAACACAGGTTGGGTCCGTCACTTCTCTCCTCCAGTGCTTGTCAACTCAAGTCCACCCAGCAGAGTGCAGCCTTCTCCAGGGTCTCCTGCCAATCACCTTTCCTTGGGCAAGTTCCTGCCCCTTAGCCTCTCTCCTGCTGTCCCCTCACCCTGGAAAGCTCTCACTGCCAATCTTCACCTGCCGAAGCCCTCACTTACTATTCACTCCTGCCTCAAGCACTGCCTGTCCCAGGAAACCTTCTCAGGCCGCTCTTTGCAGTTACTCTACTTGGATTTAGCATGTGGACCATCCAACTTGTGCCTTTCAGGATTCCACTAGACCCAAAGCTCCTTGGGGAAGGATCTAGGTCCTTGTTTTCTGTTCTCTTGGTACCCAGTGAAGTGCCTGGCACACAGTAGATCTCAACGATTTTTGGTTAACTGAATTGAAGGTTAAAGCCAGTTCTATTTGGAAGGTGATCCAGAGGGTCTGAGAGCCCCCAGGACACTCCTGAGTCCCATTCTGGTGCTCTAACTCCCCAGGCTGCCCCCTTGAAGATCAAGAAATTAAAGCATCTCAGAGTTGAGAAGAATCTTAAAAGCCACTTATTGCAAGCCCTGGTCTGAAAGATGGGCTGTGTGATGGTCTTTTTGATTTATCAACTTGGCTAGGTTAAAGCCTCTAGTTATTCAATCAAACACTCCTCTAGAGATTGCTGTGAATGTATTTTGTAGATGTGATTAAAGCCCATAATCAGTTGTCTTTAAGTAGAGGAGCACAAGTTGAGTCCTAGATTATCTGTGTGGGCCTGATTCAATCAGTTGAAAGGTTTTAAGAGCTGAGCTGAAGCTTCCCTGAAGAAGAAATTCTGCCTGTGGACAGCAGCTTTAGCTCATACTGGAGAGAGTTCTAGTCTGTCCTTCCCGATAGCCTGCCCAATGGATTTTGGACATGCCTAGCCAGTCCTACCAACCTGTAAGCCAATTCATTGCAAAACATCTCAATATATATCTCCTACTGGCTCTGCTTCTCTGATTGAACCCTGGCTGATCCAGGTGACCTCTGCAGCACACGCATCGTGTCTGCTTTATAGCTCACCACCTCCTCAGGCAGCACAGTACATCTTTGGTCAGCTTCACCTTTAACAAGTTCTGCCTTACACTGGACTGAATTAAGTCTTTCTGTGGACTCTGTCCCCCTGCGCTGGTTCAACCTCTTGAGCTCACTCAGAACAAGGTTGGTCCTTTACCTCACAATAGCCCAGCAGTATTCGAAGGTGGTACTAACGTTCTCCATATCCTGCCAAGTGTCCCTCATTTGACATGCTGCTCCCCTCCTCTGACTCTTCCCCGGGATGTTGATGTCCCTCTTAAAGTTTGCAGACACATGTGGCCACACAGGTCCAGAAGAAAACAGGCCATGTGCTGCCACCAGCATTCCACACAGTAGCCTGCAACAGGGTGAGTGTATCTGGTAGCCACAGGACCTCCAAGGGCCTCTGCTGTCTGGATCCCAGCCTGTGAGAAGCCAGGGCCCCTTTTTGAAAGAAGAAATGAACCTGAGCCTCTTCTAATGGTGTCTGGAGACCATACTGTCCTTGGACACAGTAGCCTGCAACAGGGTGAGTGTATCTGGTAGCCACAGGACCTCCAAGGGCCTCTGCCGTCTGGATCCCAGCCTGTGAGAAGCCAGGGCCCCTTTTTGAAAGAAGAAATGAACCTGAGCCTCTTCTAATGGTGTCTGGAGACCGTACTGTCCTTGAGGCTTTGAGCAGTGCTATGGACTGCAAGTCTCTGTCCCCCCCAAATTCATACGTTGAAGCCTAATCCCCAACGTGATGGTATTTGGAGGTGTGGACTTTGGGAGGTGATTAGGTGATGAGGGTGGAGCCCTGATGAATAGGATTAGTGTCCTCGTAAGAAGAGACATGAGCACTTGCACTCTCTCTCCCTCCCTCCCTCTGTCCCTCACTCACTCTGCCAGGTGAGGACAAAGTAAGAAAATGGCTATCTGCAAACCAGGAACAGGCTGCCATCAGACACTGAACCTGCTGGCACCCTGATCTTACTTCCCAGCCTCCAAAACTGTGAGAAATAAATGTGCGTTGTTTAAGCCACCTGGCCTGTGGTGATTTGTTAGAGCAGTCCAAACTAAGACAGGCAGATGCCACAAGGAAGGGGCCGGTTTCCCAATTTGATGTTTGATCTCTGGTGCATCAGTTCTCCACTGACCGAAGGAGCTTCCCTGGCAGATAGGAGAGGAGGGGGCAAGTGGATCCCCGTGCACTGGCTTCCCTGTGGGGCAAGCCCTTCTCCACATCTCTCCTCTCTTTCCATCCACCCTCTCCACTTCCCTTCCCCCCACCCCATGGTGCCGATGCCAGTGCTGGTGCTGGTGCTGGTGCTGGCTACAGCACTTGGCCCCACCTGGGCTCCGCAGCTGGCTCCTATGGGGCAAGACACAGCATCACTCCAGCCTCAGGGAAGGGCCCGCAGCTCTGAGGACCTCAGCTCTGACATTCCATCACCAAATTCCTAAGGATTCTTCCAGGTCTAAACTTTCTTTTTCTTTAGACTACAGTCCATACCTCATGGCTATTCCTAGAAGTCAGGTCTCCAGGTTCTTTAGATCCTTGCTACTTAAAATTTGGACCATGGGTCAGCAGCATCAGCATTCATCCCTTGGGGGCTTGTTAGATATGTGAAATCAGGCCCTGCCCCAGACCTACTGATTGAGAATCTGCAGTTAAACATGGTCAGATGGGTCATTCCCTGCACACTTCAGTTTGGGAAGCATTAACTCAGAGAACTCTGCATTGCTGAGCTGCCCTTCCTCAGTTTCCTCTGGAGAACACTTCCTCCATATAGATGGGGAGACTGAGGCACACCAGGGAAGTGTCTGCTCCTCCCATTATCACAGGGGCAGGTGGGGGGGGGAAGCGGTGAAAGAACCTAATCTCTAGCATGAGGCCAGACTCCCGCCTCACATTCCTGGCAGCCAGGTGTCCTCCTCACTTAAGAGTCTCTGCTGTGTCATTGGAGGAAGCAGGTGGGGGAATCAGGCGTACTAAGGAACCAGCTTTTGTAAAGGGTTAGAGTGGGAGGTCAGCCCCAACATGGCAGGGATCCCAGAAGGCCCAGCCACAGAGTGGCCACTGGATCTGGGGACATCTCTGGCTCTAGGCTGCAGCTGAGGCTGGCTCCACAAATGGGAGACTGAGGGTGTGACTCGCGGCCGTGGCTTGGGGCTGGTGGCTCCTGGTGAGGGGCAGGACTCCGGGGAGCCAGCTGGGAGCTGCCTTAGCATGGGCAGTTTCTGGACAACGAGGGAGTGTGGACAGACTGGGCGGCAGCGGCAGCGGCCAGGCGGTTGACTGCTCTCTGTACAGTCACGAAACGCATCAGTCATGTGGCTCTCTGAGGACCAGAGGCTAGCAGAGGGGTCAGGGAACAGGGCTCCCAGCCCAGCTCTGATGATAACCGTTAAGTGTGCCCTTTAGCAAGTCCCTTCTCCAATCTGGATATAAGTTTCTGCACTATAAACTGAGCTGATTGGAACTGCTGATCCTCTTTGAGCCAAATGCTCTATTCATAGTTCTGAAGGCAAGATATCCTGAAGCTGAGGCCACAGCTGGTGCCCTGCATAGACCCTGGTACCCACTCTCTACCATTGCCACGTTCACATAGAAGGAACTGCAGAGGCTCCATGGGGAACGAGGACTGCATGGCTGCCTGAAAAGATACCTCCTACAGACCAGGTGTGAGTCCTGGTGCTGTTGTTTTATATGTGTAGGGTCTTGGGCAAATTTCTGAACCTCTTCTATGGGGCAAGACACAGCATCGCTCCAGCCTCAGGGAGGGGCCCGCAGCTCTGAGGACCTCAGCTCTGACATTCCATCAAATTTCTGAACCTCTCTGAGCTTCCACCCATTGTCTCAGGGACATCCCCTGACTAGTTACAGACACTTAGTCCCCTGCATCGAGGGTGGGCATGGAGGGGCATGAGGAAGTGCCCATCTTGGGTCTCTGCTGAGGTTTGCCTAGACCAACAATGGTCTCACAGCGTGGTCTCTCCCCTGCTATGGGCTGACTACAGGGAAATCATTTTCACATTTTTTTTTTATTACAAAATCAACTCTCAGATTCACTGTGCTGCCAGCTGAAAGCTGTTGATACTGGTGATTTGCACTACATTCATCTGTGCTTGTTTATGTTTTCTTTGAAAATACTTATTGTGTTTGTCCTGTCCCCACTGTGGCCCGGCGTGTGTCTTCTATTTCTGTCCTATTCTCACCCCCACCCCCGACCTGTGATGCGTGGGAACTGGACATGCGGGCAGGAGGCATGACAGAATCAGAAGGACCTCTGGCCAAAAACACACACTTGTAGATGAGGAAACTGAGGGTCACAGAGGACCAGCAACTGAGCTAAGCAGAACTACAACTTTCTCCTCTTTGCTCCAATCCAGGGTAGGTTCTCCTACCACTGCATACCTCACTCTCCCTGACTCGTTTCTGCAGGGTCTTCCTGTTCAGAGGAAGGGGCACTGCCCTTGAGCCTGGATGGTTAGGCAGACTCCAGGCATGGCTGAGAAGCTGGGGACCTGAGGTGTGGGGAGTGCGATTGGGAAGATAAGGGGAAGGGGTGTGGCAGCCTCCTGGTCCTCAACCCCACTGTCCCCACCTGTTAGGAAGGAGCAGAGGTAGCTGTGGTCATGGTAACCATTGGGAGACAGACGAGTTCCCTCTATGGGGGAAGTAATAATACATGAACAATAATATTAATAACAGCAGTAATTGCAGATGTCGTTTATTAAGTGCCTCCTCTGTATCAGGCACTTTCTTTCCATAATCCCATTTAATCCTAGGAGGCAGATATTATTTGCATTTTGTAAATGTCAAAACAATCTCAGAGTGATTAAATAACCTGTTCAAGGTCACGCAGCTAGTGGTGGGGTAGGGGTAGGAGTGGATTGAGATGAACTCAGGCACTCTGGCTTCCAAGTCAGTACCCGTGTCCTACGCCATCCTGCAGAAAAGGCTGGTGGGGTCAAAGCAGAGGGGCCGGCCTGTGTGCAGGGAGGAGGGAAGGGCTGACTGAGTACGCGTGCTGGGACTACTGCCCCTCGTCCCCCGGGAAGTCAAGAGAGGACTGGGAGCAGCGGGGTGCTAAGCTGCCTCAGTGCTAAGAGGGGTAGTGGGCGTGAGGGGAACGGGCTGGCATGATGGAGAGAACTCCAGTCTGGACACCCAAAGGCCTGAGTTCTAATTAGAGTGCTACTCTCGACTCGCTGTGTAACCCTGGACAAGCTGCTCACCTCTCTGGCTGTTTGGATGATTGTTAATGTCTCCTCTCACTCTTATTTTAGGACTCTGGGATTTAGGGGGTGGCAGATCACTTCTGAACCTTTCTCCTTCTTGGGAAGATGTAAAAAGTACAGGTTCCCTCATGAGCCACCTGCTTGAATTCACAGTCTAAGGGTCTTTAGGCCATATCATGGGTGACGGGAGGCTGGGCTCAGCAGAGGACAGGCTGGAAACTGAGGAAAGAGCACGGTAGAAGATTTTCTGCCCAGGTCCCATCAGCAAATAATCACCTGGCCTCTTGTTACCTTAGAGCCACAAGAATTCCTGGGACCCGCAGTGGGAGAACGGGCACCTGTGAGCCCGTGGCAGTCTCAGGCAGGGCCTGGAGCTGGGCACAGCTCTGATACGTGATCTGATTTAGTCAGGGGCCGGAGTGTGGGGGAGCAGTAGGCTGCTGTCATGTGCTGGAGCCAGAGGCCCTCTTCTCCTGGGGAGGGCTTGGCCAGGGGAAGAGGCAAGCCTTGGGTCCTCAGTGCCTTCGAGACAGAAGGGTCTGGGCTGGGTTCTTGAAGTGGAGAAAGAACTGGTGAAAAATGCAGGGCATGGGAGTCAGAGAGGCCCAGTGGAATCTGGAAGGTGCCATACTTTCGAGCCTTAAGGCCGTGAGTGAGTCGTTTACACTTAGAGCCTTAGGTCCCTCAGATGAAAAATGGGGGTAATAATGCCTGTCGTGAAGCATTGGTGAGAGAATTAAATGAGGGGATACAAGTGAAATGTCTAGTATAGAGCCTGCCAAAGAGTGGATAATGAATGTGCTTGCTGTTCCTATCGCTGCTGCTGCTGTTGCTAATAAAAATAATAAACAGGCATCCTGAAAGGGCAGAAGGAGCAGGGGCCAGGGAGTCAGGTTCTGCTCCCCTCTGACTGTGCGATTTCTGTCACCTCTCTGGTTCCTTATCTTTAAGAGGAGGGGTGGTACCAGCTGCTCTCTGAGGCCCCTTCTTGCTCTGACAGCCTCCAGGCTATGAATAGATGGGGCCGGGGCCCAGGAGGAGTTTAATGACTCAACAGCTAAAGAGGTTAAGGTTTCCCAAGAAAAGAGTTTCCATCCGTGTTTGGTGAACTCAGGGCAGAGCAAAGGAAGGGTTTCCTGGCTATGAGACTAGGGAGGAGGGAGCTGGAGGAGGCCTGGCAGCCAGCGGAGACTGTGACTAACCAGGTGAATGACTAAGTCAGACCCTGCCGACCTTCAACCAATCACGACTGCCTGTGAGTGCCCTGCAACCTGGCATCACTGAGCACGTCTTGACTATGCCAGGCCCAGCTGGGTCAGCTTCATAGCATATGGAGGCAAAAGGAAGCAGCCAAGAGACCAGCAGGGAAAGAGCACTGGGTTTGGAGTCAGAGACCCAGCTTCCCACTCCACCGCTCACTGGCTGGGTGACTCTGGGGGAATCTCCCCCTCCCTGAGCCTCCAAGTCTTCATCTGTACGACGGAGCAGACAATACCTGCCGTGGCAACTTCACTGACTGTGAAGACTGAGAGTCAAGACACGAGATGAAAGTGCATTGTGATCGCTAAGGAACCAAATGAACAGGAGGTTCTGTCATTATTCCACTGGGATGGGACTCACAGTGTCACAGGAGACCCACTAAGGTTCCCAAAGGGGTCAGGTCGACAGAGGCTGCTACCTTTGGGTTTTGGGTTAAGATCAGCCTAACATAGGGCCCTGTCCAACCATCTGATCGTAGCCCAGACTGGTTTTTCTGAGAGCAGAGTCCTTGTGGACAGCTTCCAGCTAGGTGGCATAGCCAGAGTGGGAAGTGAAAAAAAGCCAGGGTTGGTTGGGAGTGGGCAGTGTCAGGCTGGGCCCCCACAGAACTGGGGCAGTGGTCTGATGCTGCCTTTCGTCTTGCCCAGCACTTTATAAATAAATAATCACCAGAACCGCACTCTGTCTGCCTGTATCCCCAGCTTTTAGTGGCTATCTTTGGGGAGGACTACAAACCCTTAGGGAAACAGCAGGGACGGAGAGGAAGGATGATGCTTTTCATTTCTGCACACCTTAAACCCATCAGTGGCATTCTCAGAGTGCTCACAGCCTCTGGGTACTGTGCTGGCACTGGGAGCACAGAGATGGGAAGCCCAGGGCTCTGCCACATGAAGGTCAGTTACAATGTGGTTAAAGAGACCAAACACATCCCCTAAAATGTACATAACCATTCAAAAGAGCCTATACACTGTGTCGCTCAGGTCATCCTGACAGTAAGTTCTGCAGTTGTCCAGAGCAGTGGCCTGGGAGGCTTTGAGGAGGAGGTGGGATCTTAGCTGGACCTAGAAGGTTAGCTTGGACAAGATAAATAGAAGACAGAGAAAAAGGCATGCCAGACTGGCACACTTAATGTGTTCTCAGGGGACAGTTTGGCTGCAGTAGAGAGGGATCATGTAAGTAAGAAGTGACAAATGAAGTCAGACATAGAAATTGGAGCCATGTAAGGTTCTTAAAATTCAGGGTAGGGAGCATGGGCCAGATTCCATGGACAGTAGGGAGCCACTGGGGGGTTCTGAGAAGGAAATCCATATGGTGAGAGCTATGCTCTGGGAGAGTCTTTCTGGCAGCATTGTCCTGGGGAGCTTGCCTTGCTGGGAGAATGAGGCTGGAGGCAAGGAGGTCAGTTAGGAGGTTACTGCGAAGCTGGGGACCTTGGGACTGAGAAGGAAAGCCGGTGCATAAACAAGGGCTTGAAGTATGGAAAGAGGCAGACGGAAGGTCTAAGGATGCTCAGCTTCATTCTCCAACAGCTGAACAGCTACTGAAATCCTGACAGGTGGCAGGGGGGTGCCAGAGGTGATGAGACCTCAGACCAAACCTGTCCTGATTTTTCTCAGGGAAGCAGGCTCCCCCTTGGGCAGGCCTGGGTCTGACCATCCTACCCTAAACTCACAGGCTCAGTAGGATCCAGTAATGCTCACAGCTGGTCCACCTCCACTCCTGAGGCCCTTTTCTCCCTCTTCCAAGAGAGAAATCCAGAAAACACATAGCATAGCTCCCCGTGGTCCCCAGAGAGCAGTGGACCCTTGGAACAGAGTCCTGCAGTGGGTAGACTACAAGGACAGCATCTAGTCCTGCCTTTTACCCCCCAAACTCCCATTGACTCCCAGGAAAACACTGCCATCTTGTCATGGGCTATGCCAAGAGGCAATGAGCCCTTGGGAGTGCATCCAAGGCAGGAAGTGTATGTGGTGGTGGTGGTGGTGGAGGGGTGTCAGGGAGAGGAGAAGGAACTGGAAAGATGGAGGAGGCATCCCCAATAGGCTTTGGGGGAAGGTGGGTTTCCATTCTCAGAATCCAAGCACTTCAGGGCTGGGAGGAGCCCATGAGATCATTTCAGCCAACCCCTCCCTGTCTGGAGGTCAGCCTGAGAAAGTCCCAGGGAAAGGGACGTGCCCAAGGTCATACAGTGGGGGCAGTGATGAAGCTGGGCTGGAATCATAGAGTGTTGAGAGTGGGTAAGGTGTTTACTCCTATCTAGACACTTTTGAATAGCACCATAAAGGGCCTGGCTGAAGATTCCTTTCCCGGACATTCATTTTGTGTTCTGTATGTGGTGTGCCCTATGTGTGCCTGTGTGTACCTCTGTGCATGTGTGTCTGGGCCTATGTTGTCAGTCTGGGTGTGTGTGGCCTATGCCATGATCTGCTTTGGCTTGGAAAAGAACTGGGGCTATTCCTGTGAGGTGACTGTTTTGCTGGGACAGGAAGGCTGACAGAGCTGGATCTGGCTTCCAGCACCAGCTCTGCTGCCCTGAGAAAATTACAGGCGCTGGCCGGTGGTGTCCAAACTCCTGGAGCTGGACACACACATACATACACACATTTGCGCGCGTGCGTGCGCACACACACGCAACACACACACACTCACTCCCCCTAGGCAGCACTCACAGCCGCAGTTACAGGGTGTTTCAGACACCCAGAGTGGCCCAGAGTGCCAAGAAGAGCCGCGTACCGACCTCCACTCGCCTCCCTGGAGCCCAGCAGGTGTAGACCCGCGGGAGTGCGGAAGCCGATCCGCAGGGACACGGAGGAGTCGCGCACTCCCCGCCGCCACTCACACTCAGCGCCCGCTCCAGGGCCTGGCCCGGCCACACCCCTCCTCCCGGAGCCTCGTTCCTGCCCCTGTCACACACTTGAGAGTCCCCTAGGGTCCTCGCGCATCCTGGCAGGTCCAAGCGAGGGCTGGCCTGGCCAGAGAGGCAGGTACGGAGCCAGGAATCGACGCCTCCCCGGAGTCCCGTCCCCGCGGAGCACGCCCGCCAGGCGAAAGTCGGGTTCCTGGGAGCACGGGGTCCGGCGCCCAGCCCCTCTCCGGGGGAAGCCCCAGCCCCCGAGGGCCCTGGACGACCCCGGGAGCCGGCTCCCAGCCCCCGGTCCCCGCCCCCCGCCCGGCGACTAGTTACCGATGGTGGTGATGACGGTGATGGCGAAGTAGAAGGAGCCGGCGAAGCGCCACTGCACGCCGGCCTTGTGCGGCTTGAGGCGCAGCACGACGCGCTCCAGCTCCTCGTAGCCGCCCTGGCTGAGGTTGTAGCGCGCCCGCAGCTCCTGCTGCCGCAGCTCCAGCCGCTGCCGCTCCACCATCTCGGGCTCCGACTCGAGCGCGTCGAAGACCGCGGCGCCCACCAGCAGGTAGGTGAAGGTGCACACGATGAGCGCCCCCCACCCGCCACCGAGATTACAGCACGTTAGAGCTGGAAGGGACCTTGGGCCTTTCTGTCCTGCCCCTTATTAAATGGATGAGGAAACCGAGGCCCAGAGAGGTGAAGTGACACGCAAGGGCATGCAGTGTGTTTGTGACAGCACTGGGATTCAGCCAAGCGTTCCTTCCTCCCAGGCCAAACTCCTCCTCTGCGCCGGATGCTGGCTGTAAGCAGGGCCCAGCTGTGGACCTGGGCACACACGAGCCGACACCCAAGGGAAAGCCCTGCTCTCATGAAATACGTCCCTCCCCAGGTCAGCACAGTTCCTGGAACTGGCTGAGAAAGCACAGGCTGGTAGCCTGGGCCGCCTGCTCTGCCCCCCAGGGGCTTCAGCTCCTGTCCTGTACCAGCATGCCAGGCTGAGCATGGCTTGGGCTGAGCTGCCAGAGATAGCACTGGACACCACCTAGGGGCGTGCCTGCAGAACTGGGGTCTAGCTAAAATAGAGCAGGTGGGGCCCAGATCAGGAGGCTCAACTGACAGACTGGAGGAACTGGAGCAGGGGGCTCACTGTGCCTCAGTTTCTTCATTTGTCAATACGGTGGCTGAAGTGGTAAAAAGAAATGGGCAGTGGGACTTCAGGCAAGGCCTCGCTGCCCCTCTCAGAGCCCCATTTTCTTATCTCTTCTATGAGGTGTCATGGCGGATGATCCCTGTGCCTTGCGAATAGAGCAGGTGGGGCCCAGATCAGGAGGCTCAACTGACAGACTGGAGGAACTGGAGCAGGAGGCTCACTGTGCCTCAGTTTCTTCATTTGTCAATACGGTGGCTGAAGTGGTAAAAAGAAATGGGCAGTGGGACCTCAGGCAAGGCCTCGCTGCCCCTCTCAGAGCCCCATTTTCTTATCTCTTCTATGAGGTGTCATGGCGGATGATCCCTGTGCCTTGCAGACCCTTCTTACTCCTGCTAGTCTTCCCACAGTGCTTTGCAGCCCAGAGCTGTCCCCTATGTTTGCTTAGGGACTCAGTAGACAAAGTGAAGGCCTTAAGGAATCCTACACCTGAGTTAGTGGCCAGCTGTACCAGTGGGAGAGGGGCACAGATGTCTGAGTCTGCAAGCAGAAAACCCCGGCAATCTGCTTCCGTGGCTCTCTGCAGACAGACACTTCTAAAGCTGGAGCAAACCCTGTCTGGTTTAGGGGAATAAAGGTTTTAGAGGATAAAGACAGATGTGAGTATCCAAAGACTCAAGGAAGCATGACATATAGCGTAAATCCCAGTGCCAAAGAGGGTCAAAAAGTCCTTCATGGGACCCTGGCATGGGCCAGCAGAGAGATGTGGAAGAGGCCCCAAGGCCCCTGACTGAGGGCAGGCTCAGGAGGCAACCAGCCAGAAGAGAGAACACCATCTGCCACATTCTGGGCTGACCTGTCACTGCCAGAAGCTACACTCCTCCAACGGCAATGTATTGGCTCCTGGCCACAATCGCCCCAGAAGCCAGTTCCCCCAAAGCCTGTCTAGATGAGTGAGTGGCTTGCTAGACCTGGTTTCAGGGCAAAAAGTGTGCGTGTCCAGGGTCTGCTCGCTTTTGGCTGCTAGGCCAGACGGCTGTACAGACCAGAGGTGATATTATGAGTGAAAGAGCTTTGGAAAGGGCAAAAAGCTTTCTTTAGGGGCAGGCCATTTATTGTTAATTGTGATAAAGCTTATTCTCATAGCATTTCAGAACTGGAAGGAGGGATTGCTCAAGGCTACCCCCTTAAGTTGCCCCCCTCCTACCCATGCCCCATGGCTGGGGGCTTTCCCATATCACCCGTTATGTTTGGGATCAGGGCACCTGTCAGTGGAGCATGGATAACACATCCAGCGGCCCTGGAGGCCAGGAGGGCAGCCTGCATCTCCTCCTTCTTGCCCCAGCCTCCTTCCTTTCTCTCATGGAGGGAGAACTGGGGTGGGAGAGCCATGCTGGTGCCAGTCTAGGTTTCTGTGTAGCTCCTGGGACTTGCGGGCAGGAGTCCTATCCACCTACCCCCAACCTGGGTCAGTTTGTGCCAAAGACCTAGCAGCCAATCCCACTTCCTTCTGCCCAGGACTTCTCAGGCCTGCCCACACCTGCCCAAGGTCAACCTGTCTCTGTCAAGTGCTTGCTGTGGCATTCAGGGCCAGTCACTCCTCCGAGCCAATCCCACTTCCTTCTGCCCAGGACTTCTCAGGCCTGCCCACACCTGCCCAAGGTCAAGCTGTCTCTGTCAAGTGCTTGCTGTGGCATTCAGGGCCAGTCACTCCTCCGTGGGCCTTGGTTTTGCATATCCATAAATGGAGGGGTTTGGATCAGGAGATTTCTATGTTCCTTTCATTTATAACATCCCATGACCTTCCTGGCCTGCTTTTGCCTCTGTTTCCCCAGTTCTCCCAAGAATAAGCCACTGCTTTTGAGACTTCAGTTTGTGAGGAAAAGGGCACAGAGTTAGGATAAATCATACAGAATTTAGTTAGCAACATCAGTTGCTATATTTTATTATACACTCAATGTTATACACAATAATTTTCCAGCTTTATCTTTCATTCCACTCCTCTGTAAGCTCTAAACACATCCAAGCACTTTCATGCTTCGTGTAGCTCATGTGGCTCCATAAGCTGGGATGCTGCTACCTCCCCCACCTCTTTGGTCTTCTGTCTGTTGAACTCCTATTCAGGCTTCAAGATCCAGCTCAGAGGCTACTCCCTCCAAGAAGAATTCCCCAGTTGCCTCCAGTCAAAACCACTGGCTCCTTTAAGCTTCCCCAGCACGCTGTGGAAGCTTCAACTCACCCAGTTGAAGCTTCAACTCAGCTTCAACTCCTGCCAGGCAGATTGATTGGCTCTTTAATATTTGTCTTCACCAATGGCTCATTGATCTTCTCCAGGGTGGAGACCCTTCTTACTCCTGCTAGTCTTCCCACAGTGCTTTGCAGCCCAGAGCTGTCCCCTATGTTTGCTTAGGGACTCAGTAGACAAAGTGAAGGCCTTAAGGAATCCTACACCTGAGTTAGTGGCCAGCTGTACCAGTGGGAGAGGGGCACAGATGTCTGAGTCTGCAAGCAGAAAACCCCGGCAATCTGCTTCCGTGGCTCTCTGCAGACAGACACTTCTAAAGCTGGAGCAAACCCTGTCTGGTTTAGGGGAATAAAGGTTTTAGAGGATAAAGACAGATGTGAGTGTCCAAAGACTCAAGGAAGCATGACATATAGCTGGAGTTTGGTCCCAGGGCTGCCACCAACTACCAACTAGCTGAGTGGACTTGGGAGAGTCACACGGCCTCTCTGTGCCTCGGTTTCCTCTTCTATGAGATGAAAGTGTTGACTGTTGAAAGGTCCCTTCCTGCTCTGACATTCTGGGGTGTGAAAGAGAGGCCTGGCTTTTGACAGCAGTCTCATTCTACAAGAATGTGGTCCGATGGATGAAGGGCCCAGAGACATCCCTGTCTGTTGCTTTCCAGGCCCCCTTTACTGGCAGTTTGCCTGGAGGATGGGGCAGGACCAGGGAGGTAGGGAGTGAAAGAGCTGACCATGAATCAGACAAGCCAGGGTTCAAACTCTGACTCCTTCAATGCCTCACCTGAAATTCTGGCCCATTCTGTCTAGACCAGACACTAAGCTCCTGCAGGGTAGGGATAGCGCCTTACTCATCTGTGTACCCCACAGCACTTGGCACAGCAGCTGGCACAGAGAAGGGCTCTGTAAACTCTCCTCTATTTGGTCCAGTTGGCCAGCCTGGCCTAGGTGAGCTGGCAGGGCCTGGGGCCCCTGGTTCACTGTAGTAAGGAGTGTCCAGGACATCTCCACATCAAGCAAGGGGCAGGCCTGGAAGGAAGAGGGGCCCAAGAGTTGTGACAGGGAAGTGGCTAACTCGAGCACTGTGCCAGGGATTGTGGCCTCAGACTGCAGGTTGATCAGATTTAGGGTGCTTTGGGATGTCTGAGGTGTTTCTTGGTGGGTGTCACTAGGGAGAAAAGTCAGCGATTAGTCCGGCTTTCTAGAGCACAACCAGTCCCAGTGCAGCCAGCTTGCGTTTGTTGAGAGGCTCTATTTGTTTAACATCTCAAGCCCAAATCAAACACAAAAGGCAACTGTTAACAAAGACAGGCTCTGGGAGCTGCCAGGGAGAGCACTCTGGGCTGGGAGGCTGGACACCTGGTCCTGTTCTTGGCCCTGCCCCCACTGAGTTGTGTGACCTGGGGAAAGGGCTGCCTCTCTCTAGGCCATGGGGCTCCCTCCTGCCAAGTGAGGGGTCACACTCAAAGATCTGTAAGGCCAGCCCCAGCCCAGGATTAGACGTGGTTCTCCTAATAGTGAAAGTGAGGAATGATGGGTCTTTGCGGAGTCACTGTGGGGTCAGGCTTGCTCCTGCTCACGCTGCGCCATCAGCATAAAACCTGAGTCCTCACCCGAAGTCTTTACCCACCACATCCCATGGACTTCTTCCCCTAGAGTGGCCCCTCAATGGCAACCATTTCTTTGAGCCCGAGTACTGCCATGGGATGAGCTTCCTCGTATGTGTGCGCTTACAGATCTGCAGGGAATTGTCGCTGGGACACAGTCCCAGAAGGAGTCACAATGCTCATGTCCACTGCACGTCACTATACACTGCCAGGTCATCACTCGCCCCAGCAGTGCTTGAGATTGTCCATTTCATCCTATTCACTTTTCCGATTTTGCCTTTCGTATGCCTCCCTGCTTTCTACTCGTTTCCCCTTCTTTCCCTTTCCCTTTCCTCTTCAATACTCTTCCCTGCCCTGCATTTGGGGCAGGGGCACTGGACAGACGCAGCCATTACTGGGTACTCAGGTAAGCCAGCAGGTGATGAGAAAACCAGCCTCTGTTCACCAGCCGGCCATGTGTGTGTGTGCACGTGTGTAGGAGGCTGTGGGCCTGAGAGTTTCAGCTTCAGTCCTGGTCTCCTCTTCTCCCCTTCTTCAATCTCCCAGCCCTTCATATTTTCCCCTCTTCACACATTCTTCTCTGTATTTGGCCAAGGATCACAGAATACTTAAAGCTGGAGGAAAGCCTAGTTCACCTAGTGCCCATGAGGAAACTGAGGCCTGGTGAGGGGAGTGAGCACCTGCACGTCTCCCAGCATGCTGGGCCAGAGCTGGGACTTCAGCCGGCAATCCTGACTTCCCAACCAACAGCTACAAGGTAAGTTCCCTAAACTCGCCGCTCCCCATAGCAAGAACTAAGTCCCTTAAGCTTGTCCTCTGCAGAAATTCTGGAGTGGCCATGACCTGTATTTCCTGACAAACATCTTACTGCTAAAGAAAAAAGTGAGCCTGGAGATACAGTGAACAGCCTCACAAATCTTGAAATCCTTCTTTGCAGGTTTATGGCTTCTGAGAAGCAAACAGAGGCAGCCTGTTCTCAGCACCAAACACAATAATTATAAGAGCACTTGCGATGATTAATCAGCCAGCAAGTATTGAGTGGTGCCTGTGAGCGTGCACGGCACAGAGTGTGTGTGTGTGTGTGTGTGTGTGTGTGTGTGTGTGTCTCGAGGTGGGGCAGAGGGCAAGAGAGGCGACTCTGCCCCAGATGAGCAGATGTTGGGTGTCCTTCCCTCAGTGGAGGGGACAGGGCTGCCACTATGGCATTCTTTTGGTAGTGTCATGTTCTGGCCAGGACTGCAGTTGTTTCTGCCAAGGGTGGAACCCTGACTCCTGTGGTCCCAGCTGCTGGGCTCTGGACCATGCTGGGAGAAAGCAATTGACAAACGGAAGCAGGTTCTAGGCCTGTTGATCAGATTAATGAGGGGCCTCACCAGCATGAGGCATATGGCTTGACTAAGAGAACTTGGGATGTTCAACCTGGAGAAAAGACACAGGGGACTTGTGAGCTGTCACATGAGGAGGGATTGTCTTTGCTCTGTGTGGTCGGGGGGGCAGTAATCTATGGGGGTGATGTGACAGGAGAAGAGCATTCAGCTCAACATAAGATGGAATATTCTCCATGACCCCGAAGAAGGAATGAGCTGCCCAGAATGGTAAAGAGCTCCAGGTCGCTGGAGGTGTGCAAGTACAGCCTGGTTGATCCCTAGGAGTTAGTACAGTGCCTGACACATAGCAGGTCTTCAAGAAATGCCTTTTGACTTGATTGTTCAATGTACTGAGTTTGGGGCTGGACTAGATGCCCTTTGTGGTTCAGTTGGGTTTGGTTCAACATTTATGGAGCAGTCTGTCTGTGCCAGTCTCTGTGTCCCTCCAATCTGGAAATGCTGTAATTCCCTGGCCCCAGGCCTCAGGAAGGACTGCATCTGGAGTTCTTGCTGCTGAACCTCCACAACACTGCTTTTTCCCAGCTGCTCCCAGCCCAAGCCCAAAGCCCACTGACATACACCCTACACCCTGCTGTCTACAGATGAACAATGTGCATAGGTCAGGGTAAGAGCCTGGAGGCCCTAGGACTCCAGCAGGGGAAATGGGCCTCTGGCAGGCTAATTACTGGGAGCTGATTCTATTAAGCAGATAGCTTGCTCTAGGCAAAGCAATTACATCTAATCATCCCCTTACAGCAGTCCAAAGGGACAGCCGTTTGAGCCAGACACATGCGTGAGTCGGAGCATCAAAGCAGCCCAAGGTCCAGACCTGGGCAGGCTGCTCAGAAAGTGGTCCCCTGGCTTCTTCCCAGGCTGCCAGATCTCAGGCCACAAAGGGGCTGCAGCACCATGGAAATAGCACTTGAGGGGTACTTAAAGTCCTGGAATGAAACTTGGCTCTGCCACCAAGGAGCTTAATTTCACTGGGGAGAGCACTTCTCTCATCTGAGCCTCAATTTCCCTATCTGTCAAATGAAGAGGATGGATCAGAGAGAATCCATTCCAGGCTTGAAACTCTAGTCCCTCTAGCCCAGCTGGTTTGGATTCTAGTCCAAGTTAAGGTGAGCTGACCAGCTTCAGAAAAACCTGTTTCAAATTCCCAAACCTGGAAATACTTACTAAGGGATCTAACTACTCACACTTTGTTTTCAAAAATAACTGAAGTAGTATATATTTTAAAGATATGAATCCCTTATTGGTATTCCTTTTTTTTTTCCCTCTAGAAATTTTATAAAATGTGTGTGTGCCCAGAAAAAAGGCCATAATTTTTTAAAACATAATTTAGTGACTTCTGAGTTCCAGATTCATCGAGGAAGTTGGGTCATCTCAGAATGTTGACAAACGGGAAAGGAAGGGGTCCCTGGAAATGAGGGGCCATGAACAAGATGAAAACAGATGAGGTGCAGGCCATGGCAGGTCCTTTCTATCCACACTGGTTCACATGGCGTATTCCTTTTCCAGAGGAAGAACTCCCTGAAAGATTTTTGGATGCTGTCAGAATGCTGAGGAGGGATTTTAAACATCAGTCCCTTCCAACACTGAAGCTCTAGGACTCTGGGCTGGTACCAAGCAACCAGTGCAACCCAAAATCACTAGACAAGCAGCCCAGTGGAAGGGACCAGAAGGCAAGAGACTTCTACAGTGCCCAGCTCTGAGACCTTGGGCAAGCCATGGCCCTTCTCTGAGCCTCAGGTTCCTCCTCTACAACATGGGAAAACGGGGAGAGCAGTCTCTACGTATCCTACCTCAAGAGTGGTTGGGAGACTCCAAGTGAGGTGATGAATGTGAAACTAACAGACTATTTTACTCAAAGGCAAGAACGTTATTAACATCTGGGGCCCAGGTCCCTCTCTCCCACCCAGCCCATCTCTCTGTTGTGATTTCAGGGCTGTGACTTTGAGAGCAGGGTGGCCTTGCTGGAGCAGATCATGGGGCAACCAAACTTTCGGCTTTTCCTGGCCTTGGTGGTCTCAGATGACTGGTGCCCATGTAATTAGACCAGAGCTTTGATCTTTCCTCAAAGCGGAGCCCTGGCGCTGATTGGCAACCAGTGGCCTTGCTAGGTCACGCACAGCCTTTGAGCATTTACAGGGGGGTGAGGTGGGGGAAAAAGCAACCTTGATTCAGAGACTGGGCTCGAGGAGAGCTGATTCTCCTGGATCAGGCTCAGTGGAGAAGAGAAGGAGGGAGGCAGGACATGAAGGCTGGAGTACGGAAGCAGGCTGGATTGCCCTGCTCCTCCACACCCGATACTAACCATTTGCTGAGAGGGAAGCTGTAAAGAAGCTACTTTATTCCCCATCTCATTCCATGAGTGATGAGAGAGAAGGCTGGACTAGGAGGTTGTTGGAAAGCCTTGATTGTCAGCCCAAAAAACCTGCACTGCTACTTGGAGGCAGTGGGGGGACATGAAGGGTGCTTGGGAAGGGGTATTGCATGATGAGATCGTGGCCTTGCTGGCTGTGCGCGGCCCTCAGAGCCAAGTCCACATTCCTCAGTGTGGCTTCCGTGTGCTGCACGATCTGCCCAGCCCACCCCTCTGGCCTTGTCCCCTTGTCCCCCATAGCTCCCCTTAGGGCTCTTTGCACCTGCCATTCTGTATTCTTTGCAGTTCCTCCAAATGCACCAGGCTCTTTCTTGCCTTATGCCAGAAGTATACCTGGTACATATATGAATGCACCTAGTGCTCCCAGCAACCCTAGGGATGGCATGGTTCCCAGTTTACAGATGAGAAAACTGAGGCTCACAGCGAGAAAACTTTCCTAAGCTCTTACAGTTGAATAGATGACAGATTCAAGATTCAAACTCAGATCAGTCTGCTGTGCTTTTCCTTCTCTGCCACTGTCCCTCACTGGAAGATGATTGAAGGCAGAGCTAGGCAACAATGGGTGAGTAAAACAGAAGGTGCTATTAACACTGGGCATAGCACATTGTTAGAACCTAGAAAAATATTGGTTGCAAAAATGAATGAATATCTCAGAGAAGAAAGTTGTAGGAAGGGCTAGGATCCAGCACCTGCATTCACCCCAGGAGAGACAGATGCTTGACCTAGAGTAGGGAGCAGGGCAGAGCTGTGGGTATGGCCGAGTGACTCCAGCTTGCAAAGGAGCTAGGAAAGAGAACTGCTGGTGAACAAGCTGGTGATCCATCCCGGGTGGAGGTGAGGGACGGGCAGAACTGTCCACAGCCCAGCCCTTGCACAGTGTCCAGGCACCCAGCCCAGACAGGGACTAGAAGGATTTTCACATCTGTGCCCAGATTAAAGAATGCCTTTGAGGCTTTGAGCTGGGTGCCTGGGAGAAAAGTGGTATCTCCGGGATACTCAACGATTGGAAAGGGGGACCATCCAACCACATGGATGAGTGTTGGTCATGGCACTGGGTCGCCGTGGGGAGGCACAAGGGGTACCTGGGCTATAAGCCCACATATCTCAGATGACCCAGAGATGGTGCCATCCAGTGATCCCTGGAAACCTCAGCATAATTGGAAAGGGGGACCATCCAACCACATGGATGAGTGTTGGTCATGGCACTGGGTCGCCGTGAGGAGGCACAAGGGGTACCTGGGCTATAAGCCCACATATCTCAGATGACCCAGAGATGGTGCCATCCAGTGATCCCTGGAAACCTCAGCATATCAGGGAGATGGAGATCAGCTGGGAGGCCCGCTCAGGCGGAAGGGCACAGTGCCGTCAGGGAGATGGAAAAAGTGATGTCGTTAAGGAACAATGTGGGCTAAAGGAATGAGCTGTAACTTGCTGGATCCCCAAGGACAAGCGGGAAAACGGCTGCCAGAGGCCCAGGGGTGTCTGATGATGGCCTGACACTGCCCTGGGGGAGGGACCATGGCCCAGCCCAGAGGCTAGAATGGAATCACCCCACGGGCTCCGTGGTCCTTTTCTGTCCCCTAATACCATGCCAAGCAAACCTTCTGGTCTATTAATAAATGCTTGATGAGTTGAGTCCCGACAGGCCTCCTGGCTGGAGAACTCTGCTCTGCTTCTCCAGAGTGGATCCAAGGAGGCGGCGTGAGGCCAAGGAAGGAGCACCAGTCCTGCCCGCCCCTGCCCAGCCTGTAACCCAGTTGGGAGGATTAGGTGAGATAAGGGAAGCAGCAGTCTTTGAGTAAGGACTGGCACATTGCAGCCCTCTGTTCCCTCTTTCTTTCACAAAGGCTGGGAAAACCAGCTCCACACCATAGCCAGACAGACAGGCAGGAATCTGAGGCTTAGGAATCTGGCCAGGGGAAAAGATGCCTCTTGTGTTTGTGGCCTTTAGCTCTTGGGCTGGACCAACCCTTTCCCCAAGAGTGAGGAGAGAGACAGAAAGGGAAAACCCAGGCCTCTGTACAGAGAGGGCAACTGAGGCATGGAGCTGGCCTGAGCCAAGGCCAGGTTCCAGGCAACCCTGTCCCCAGGTCCAGCAAGAGGGGCCTAGAGCTGCAGGGACAGGCAGCAGGCCTAGAAACGCTGTTCTGTTTTCTTAAGCTCCCAGCTGGGACTGAGAACACCAAATCCTCTTTGAATAAAACAGAAAAGAGATTTTAAAAAATCAAGACATTAACCTTTTGAAACTGCCCCCCCACACACACACCAATATGGTGAATAAAACAGAAAAGAGATTTTAAAAAATCAAGACATTAACCTTTTGAAACTGCCCCCCCCCACACACACACACCAATATGAAGATTAACTTCTTTCCTAAGCATTATTTTTTTTCATTTCTATAAACATCTTAATTCATGCCGACATCACGGCCAACCTGGATTACAGGAGGATGGAGAGATGGATGGCCTCGTCCCAGCCATACCTGCACTCATGCACACACACGTGCACATGTGCATGCACACAGTGCTTGTGCACACACACCCGGGGCAGCAGAAAGAGCAGTGGAGGAGCCGTCGAAGAACTGGGCTTTATTTCCAGTTCTGCCACTGAACTCCAGACATCAGTCTCCTCATCTGTAAAGGGGTTGGTTGGACCAGCTGATTTCTAAGATTCCTTCCCAGCCCACTCTCTGGAGCGGCTCTGGCTTATTTCCACCCCCCATCTCCTCCCCTCCAGCTTCCCAGAGCCTCTCTGACAGCCTTCAGGCTGGGGAGCAAACAATTGGGGGAAGTGGGAAGTGAGGGGAAGCATGGGATCTGGCTCTGCGTGGGGTCAGGGCTTCTTTTATGATTAACTTCAGCTCTTGTAAGTCACATGTAAAGCACCCAGCATGCTGCCTGGGCACACTGGAGGTGCTTCCCAAAGTCCATTCTCTTTCCTTCTGCACCCCTCTTTTTAGCTCAGTTGGACGCAGTTCCCACCTGAGGTCAGGTTCCCTTCATGGGCCTCGGCCACTGAAGGAGCCACATCCTATTTCCCAGTTTCAGATTCCCCTCAGCCTTAGGTCACATGGCTCCAATGTGAACCCTCGAATGGTTCCCACTGCTTTCAGGATGAGGACCTGGATTCTTAACATTGACCGCAAGGCCCTTCTGGATCCCCTCCCGCTTACCTCTCCAGCCTGGCTTCAGGTCCACCTGCCCCACCTGGGGGCACCCCTGGCTTTTGGAGCCTTTTTTCAGGTCCCCAAACCCTCCATACTCCATCTGGTCTCTGTCCCCACATGAGCCCTATCTCACCTGGCTCACCCCTCTCCCCATGTTGCTCATTCCTGCTGCTCTGCTGGTCCCACCCTCAAGAAATCCTCCATGATCCCCAGAGAGTGGATTCCCTTCATCTTATGTTCCTTGGGCTCCCAGTCTCCTCCCCTGATGAGGAAACACCATCTAACAGAAGGATCAGCTGCATCTTAAGCACTGATGTCTGTCTCCCCTTGAGTACCCAGTCCAAAGTGTCCAGAACCACTGCTGCCGCCACAGCCTCCAGGAACAGATCGGAGTTGCCACTGCCCTCACTGCTGTGGAGTACATTCTGCGTAGTCCATGGAAAATACATCTAGTTGGTGAAGTGAGGTCCTGTGCCTGTGCCCTAGCTGCAAGAGAGGCAGGGCAATGTGGACAGGCCACTTTCTGATTCGGTACTGGAAGGCAGCCTCTGCCCCAACACACAGGGGAGACCCTTAAACCTGGGGGCAGGGAGCAGATGCTGGGTGTCTCACAAGAATGACAAATGTTCTTTACACTGTGACCCCTAGACTCCTCCCTGGGGGAATTTGCAATGCTCTAGGACAGGGTTTCTCATTCAGCACTTTGACATTTTGGTCTGGATACTTCTTTGTTGTATGGTGTCCTGTGCATTGGAGGATGTTTAGCAGTATCCAGGCCTCTACCCACTAGATACCAGTAGCACCCTCCCAGTCATTTAGACATTTAGGTAATATCTAAATACATTGCCAAATGTCCACTAGGGGACAAATTTACCCCCAGTTGAGAACCACCATCTAGGAGATGGGCAGGAAATGTGTAATACATTTGAGGAACCAGGATTGATTTAACCAGGTTTCCCAAACTTATTTGACCATGGAAAAACTTTTTTCTGTAGCACACTTGAGTTTATTTCACAGAACTTGGGAAGCACTGGGCTAGTAACTGAGGACCTGGCTCTAGGGGTTTCACGGGAGTAGGAAGTTGCCCAGGCCAAATGGCAGTCCAGGTCTGCCTGTTGTCACCTTCCCCACCTGCCCACCTCCCTGAACAGGCTGGAGTCTCCCTGATGTCCCGTTTTGTGAAGGCCTAAGCTCTGGCCCCAGCTGGTTATGACCCATTGCCAGGAGCCAAGGGAGGAGACTGCAGAATGCCCTTCAGCTTGTAGGGTCAGTCTTTTCCCCTTGGCTGTGAACCTGTTCTGCAGGCACAGGTCTTGCCCTACCACCAGGAACACTGCCTTTGGAATGAGCCTCCTGCTGTGGCTGCCCACTGTGGCACCCTGCATGGCTTGACAACAATCCCACTAGACTCAGCTCCAGCCCCGCTGGTCTCCAGTGTACAGACCCAGGCTTCCAGTCTGTACTCCACACGTTTACCAGGTCAAGGCCCTTACTGCTGTCCAAAGAATGCTCTGGACACAGGATGGAGCATGTCTGCCCCAACCCAGGAAACAGCCCTGCCACTGCATTGCAGGATGAAAGGTCACAGTCCCCTGAAGGTCACTGGCCTTGCCTGTGGGAAAGAGCTGTTGGAGTTGTTACTAGTAGGCCAGAATAACATGAACATTGGAGAAACATGTGTCACTGGCACATGCAGCCGTCCATTCTGGAGACTTCTCCTGTGACCTGGCAGTGTCCTCACATGATGGCTCAGCTCCCACTTGCAGCTTCATCTTTGGAACTCCCTCATGTGGCTTATGGTGCCTTCCAATGACCTTAGCTCTTACTCTCTCTATTTCAGTGGAAATAGAATAGTGTGAGGGTTAGACAAACCTGTGTTTGACCTATCTTGGACATGTCATCCTTCTCTCTGAACTTCAATTTCATTGTCTGGGTAGATTTTTTTAAAGCGCTTTTTTTCTCTTACCATCTAGAGTTCCATATTTAGGTGCTGACAGGTGGCTCCTGAGTGGTAGAAGATGGGGCTCCTTGAAGTCTCCCTGAGAGTTTAAGACCCCCATGCTCTGGACTCCAGGATTCATCTTCACGGGGCAGGGGAGACAACTGGAGTGAAAAAAAAAAAAAAGAGGCTTGAAAATGCCTTGGATCCCAACCAGCCTGAGGATGCGCCAGTGGAAAATTCCTGCTGTGTGTCAGAGGCCCACCTGGCCCGGGTGACAGCCAGCCAGACACGCAGGCCCCACAGCATGTTTAGACAGCACTTTCCTGCCCTGGCCAGAGTTCACCCGGCCCTAACCAAGGCTCCTCCTGTAAAAGAGGGTGGGGTGGGGGGTCCTCGACTGGGCTCAGGAAATCGTCCTGTGTCTCAGTAGCCAGAGCAGGATCTAGGGAGCGGTAGAGTGAGCTTTGATAGAAGGAACAGGCAGTGGGAGTTGGCCCTGAATAGACTCTGTGACCCAGGAGTAGCCGCACCCCTCTCTGTGCCTCAGGCTCCTCATCTGTGTATTGCACGGGGAGGACAAGGACATCTACAGAGTCCTCAGTGGGCCTAATGTTCTACTGGTGCAGATGTATATTCTCTAGGGGATTCCACATCTGCCTTGGGAGAGGTCACAGCCCCTTGCATGGGCAGAACCTAAGGGCAACTCTTGGAAGCTGCTGTCAGAGCCTTCTGAGGCTCACTGTGGGGCGGGGGGGGGATGGTGGACCTGGGAAGAGTAAAAGTGAGCCCTGAGCCACAGGGTGTAGTATTTGCTCAACATCATTGGGGAAGTCTCTGAATCTAGAAATGCTAGAGGGGCCAGGTTTATGCTCTGATATGGGCTGAGCAGGTCACTGGGCCTTACCATGGCCAGGGTGGAGTGGCCCTAAGACTGTGCATAGATCCCATACCCACAACCTCAGCCATCCGTTGGGGAAGTCTCTGAATCTAGAAATGCTAGAGGGGCCAGGTTTATGCTCTGATATGGGCTGGGCAGGTCACTGGGCCTTACCATGGCCAGGGTGGAGTGGCCCTAAGACTGTGCATAGATCCCATACCCACAACCTCAGCCATCCAGGGGGTCCATACCATGCTGGGGCAGCCTGGCTTGGGGCATTACAAGCCCCTAAACACATTGGCCAAAGCAGGTCTGCAATTCCTGTCTCTTGGGAGTCCGATTGGCCTGAGACCTTGGCAAGGCCTGGTCTGGGATAAGGGCCAATTCACCAGAGTGATGCCATCTGGGAGATCCACTGGTCATGCTACCTGGCCTACTAGACACCTCCCCACCCCACCCCACCCCCACCCCCACNGTCAGTGGATGTGACGCAGATAAAGGCTGCAGTGTGCTTGCCTTGCCAAGGTCACCCCACCCCCACCCCACCCCCGCTAATCACAGAGAGAATCTCTGTGCCTCTTACCTCCCCACTTAATGCCAAGAAGACATGACAAATCTCCCAGGGCCATCCCTGCTTCTGAACCCTGCCCACCCAGGGCCCAGTACCCCACATCCCCAGCCCATCTCTGTGCAGACCACTCTTCAGGCATGTACGTAAGGGAAAGTTCTGGATGACGTCACACAAAAGCCAGGGGAAAGACACAACTCTGCCCACATGCCTCAGTCTGGCTGCTTGCTTGCACAGCCCCTTGGAGAGGGGCTTCCAGGACTCATCCCAGCCTCCCCTTCCTTCCATCCTCTGTCGAAGGCCACAGCTCCCTCTCTGAGTTCTCCCAGTCACTCAGAAAGAATGGTCTTTTTCTCAGCTGCTATGCCTGCCCCTCTCGGCTCCAGGTCAAACCTGCCCTCCGTAAGGCCCCAGCTGCCCGGGCTCTGCCCAGTCACTTAGCTCCAGGTAAGCTCTCCCTCCTGAGGTCAACCCAGGACCCTTCCTCCACTCAGGACATCCCTACATCCCTTCTTCTCTTTCTTGCTTTCTTCAAGTTTCCGCCCATGTCTTCCCCCTTCTACATCCCTACAGGCTCCCCTGGGGCTCTGGTCACCCAGAAATCTCTTTCTCACCTTTTCTGAGGACCAGAGTCATCACAATTGTATCTTTGGAATCCCAGGAGGCTCCAGGATGGGGATGATGGGAGTGGGTGCACACGCGTGTGAATGTGTGCGCATGTGCGTATACATGTGTGTGAACTCATGTGATTTCGGGATAGTCTTTGCTCCCAAAGAGAGCACAATGTCTCCCTCTTACAAAGGTCCTCAAAGACTTTCTGTCTCCCTCTGTCAAGGTCAGCCAGGCTGGGGGAGTGTAGGCTCTGAGAGGGCAGCTGAGCTCCTCTGGGTCAGGTCACAGAGCAGGGTGTGTTTTCCAGGAGCCCTGGGCCCTCCTGAAGACTCTTCCCAGCCTGTGCTGCTTGAGTATCAAGAGAGGGAGGTTTGAGACTCAAATGGCCTTTAGGGTGGTGGTGGAAGGCAGCTTCACCCCGTGGACAGGCCTGAGTTCAGTAAGATGAAACAGTCATCAGGTGATTGACTTTCTTTTCCAGAGCATTCCTTTGGTGTCACAGCTTAGGATGCATACAAAAGCTCTGGGAAGGGTTCTGGTTTCTGCTGGGCTTGAGCTCAGGGGGACAGCAGGGGTTGGGGGGAGGCTTATTCTGGAATGTTAGGAGTTAGGAGGCTGAGGGAGCAGGGGCCCTGGTAGACTGAAGGCCCCAGGGTGCTTCTACCTGCCTTTGGCTGCAGACCCCTTGGCAAAAGGAGGTGGGATGAGCGCCCTATGGCCTGCTGGAAGCTGCGTCCTCCAAGCAGACAGGCTGCCTGGGTCAGCAGTTCCTCCCGGTTGTCCACTGTGGTGTGGTTGCAGAGAGACTGAGATTTTCTGTTGCAAAGCATAGCTTTGCTCATTGGTGCCACAGAGAAACCATGTGTGCTGGGCACTCTCTCCCACTTCCCAGATGAGGAGACCGAGGCCTTCGGTTAGAAGCTAAGTAGTACGTCCAAGGGGTCGTGCCAGAAAGTGGTGGAAACAGGCTTCAGACCCACGTCTTCTGACTTGGAGTCCAGTCTCTGTCCCTGAGAACAGGCAGCACCCCTCCTCTCAGCAGAGAGCCCAGGAAGGGCCACTGAGCTTTTAGGCAGCCAGGTGTGGGTTTTGGCCGCCCCTGTTGGTACGGACTGTGTGAGTTTGGGCTAGTTTCTGAGTCTCAGTTTTCTCACAAATAAAATGGATACAGTCCATGATGCACTGGAGCCAGCTCACTCCGGCTCCTGGAAGCCAGTTGTGTGCATTCTTCCCCAGCTCCACACACAGTAACATGAGGTTGGTTAGCTTGAAATGGGCTATGACAGAACTATTTACACCACAGAAATGGGCAAACACTACAGATCTGGACTTTCCTCATTAGCAGCCTGGTTGTTAAGCATTTACCAGCACAGCTCTGGGTACAGTTCTCACCTTATACGACTGACTGTTAAGTTACATAAAGTAACATTCTTCCCGTAATGCTAAATTAGAGCAGATGCTCACAGATAATTAACAAGAGCGAACTTTTTATGTTTTCTGCAGTCGTATCATGTTTTATTCCCTTATTTACTTGGGAAAATAACTTGAGCAAGCATTGTTTTTCTCCATCATATAGATGAAGACATTGAAGTTCAGAAGGGCCACGCGATTGAGTACAGGGGTGCTGCGTGGAGAGCAGGAGCCGAGCTCAGGTCTTTCTGCTCCTTATCTCAGACTCTCTCCACTGCCCTCAGCTGCCCTTCCACAGGCCAGGAGACATAGAGTCTCAGAACTATGAGGATCCTGGTGCCAGAAGGAACCCTAGAGATCATCTGTCAACAGTGCAGGCCTCTCATGTCACAGAGGGGGAAACTGTGGCCTGGAGAGGGGAAGGACATGCCCAAGGTCACTCAGCCAGTTATGATCGAACTGAACTTCAGATCCCATATCTCCAGATTCCCCATCTACGTCTCTTTCCAAACTGCCTTTAGAACCCTGAACTGGGTGGGATTGTCCTATCTAGAGAGCATGGCTGCTGCCCAGTGGGGAGTGGATAGGATGGCCACTGGGGCAACCACCATGTGTCCATTCTGGAAAGAGAGGATATAAAAATAATGCTATCTACCCTGCCTATGTCACCAAGTTATGCGAAACTGGCTTGCATATGCTGAAGTATTTACCAGTGTAAGTCACTGACATTTTGTCAATCAGCAAACATTGAGGAGCCGGATCTTCCCACAGGCAGATCTTTGGGCCTCTGTGGGCAACAGAGCACTGGGAGTGATGGACTAGAGCTGGACCCAGCTCCGTAATGCTCATGCCCTGCTCATATCCTTTCTCCCTTCCTCCCTCTTTTAATTCCTTCTTTTCTCCCCCGTCCCCCACTCCCCATTTCTTCTCCAGAGAACAGTCCTTGGGCTACTGAAGCCTGCTTTGCCTGCTGGTACCAGAAATGCCTGGAAATTTACATCCCTGTGCACCCCTTAACAAGTAACCGAGATGGGGGGTGTGGAAGTTGGGACACCTGCAGCATTGCTGCAGGATCTGCGAGACCTTACCTGAGACTTCATCCTGCCCTGGCCTCGTCCCTCTACCTGCCCTGCCTCCCCCATCCCTTAAAGGTTTCCCCTGGGAGCACTTCCTTAACAAATCCTCATTTCAGGGTCTGCTCCCAGGGAGCCCAACCTGGCACAACTGCCTTTTTATTTTTCAGTCACTCATCACTACTTGACATGATGCTATGTCTTTGTTTGCTCACCGTCCATCTGCCTCCTTCCATTGGAATACAAGCTCCATGAGGGCAGGGATTTATTTATTTTATTCACTGGTGCATCCCCGTGCCTGGGACAGTGCCTGGCACATAGTGGGTGTGCAAAAAATAGTTTGTTGAATAGTTTTCTCAATTAATTCTTACACTAGCCTGGTGAAGTAAAAATCATCATCCCCATTTTACAAATGAGGACATAGTTTCTTTCTTTTTTTTTTTTAAAGATGACCGGTAAGGGGATCTTAACACTTGACTTGGTGTTGTCAGCACCACGCTCACCCAAGTGAGCTAACCGGCCATCCCTATATAGGGACCCGAACCCGTGGCCTTGGTGTTATCAGCACCGCACTCTCCCGAGTGAGCCACGGGCCAGCCCTGAGGACACAGTTTCTCAGAAGTTCAGTAACTTGCCTAGGCTGACACAGATGGCACAGCTGGGATTCAAACTCCGCCTGTGTGCGACTCCAAACCAAAGCTTAGGCATTTATACCCAATTCCACGTTGGCAATCTCCAGAACATTCTAGGTTTTTTCATACCTCTTCAGTGCTCCCCCCGTCCCCCCACTGACCACACAGTGGTCCTCTGTCCCCCTGACAGATTCCTGACAGCTCCTTCTCATGTTTGTTTGCTCTTTCTCTCCCCTGAAATCCTTCAGGATAAGACTTCATCTTACTTGTCTTTGCTTCCCTAGCACCTAGTGGGAGCCTGGCAGAAGGCTGGCATCTGTGAGTGTTTGTTAAGTGAAAGAAAGGAAGGAAGGAACGGAGGGGGAGAGAGAGGGCAGGAAGAAGGCGAGGAGCAAAGGAGAGGGGAGGGACAGGGACATTCTGCACGGTGAGAGGACAGAGAGTGTGAGTCCCATGTGGACAAGGGAGGGCTGTGGGAAGAATGTTGTTGGAAGCCAGGGGAGTGGGCCAGGCACTGGGCCGTCTTGTCACATGGTATTGTTGGGACAGTTCTGACCAGTCACCCCATTAGCTTTTGGTCCAGTCTTGGCGCAGAAGCAGGATGTATCCTGGCACCCTGCACCCAGCCTCGCACCCTCTAAGTGCTGAATGAATGAATGAATGAACAAACAAATGGTAATGCAGAATGAAAGGCGGGTTTGATCTGGAGTCTGAGCCTGAGGTCCAGGTCCTGATGGCTCCTTTTCCGGCCTTTCCTCTCCATCCCCCGGCAGCTGTCTTGGTTCAAGCACCATGTGTCTCCACAAGCAGCATTTCCCCCAAGGCTGCTGCTTGAATGAGCTTTCTGCAAAAGGAATTGCCATGTCTCTTCTCTCTTGGTTTAACAAATCTTGTTGTTCATAGCGTGAAGTCAGGCTCCATGGTTCAAGCACAGGAGGCTCTTCATGGTGGTGTAGTGATAAGAATATGGATGGCCCTGGGCCAGATTGCCTGGGCTTGATTCTTACCTCCATTACTTTACAGCTATATGGCTTTGAGAAAGTTATAACCTTTCTTTTACTATGTTGTCTGTCCCGTAAAATGGGGATTGTAACAGTAGTTACATAATTGGGATGCTGTGAAAGTTCTATGAGTTCTTAGGATAGTGCGTGGTAAAAATGATGGCTGGCAAATGAATGTCCCTCCAGCCTAATCAATCCCTGTTTCTGCACCACCTCTGTATGCTTGCCACTGTATGCTTCAGTGATCCAGGACAACTTTTATTTTATTTATTTTATTTTTTTAATTTTTATTTTGTCAATATACACTGTATATGATTATTATGGCCCAGTTTCCCCAAACACTCCATGTCATCTCAGGCCTGGGTACCATTGTCCATACTATCCCTTCCTGGGATACACTTTCCCCACTGTTTTCCCTGGAAAAATCTTAGTCAGCCTTCAAATCTCAGCTCAAATGCTACCTCTTTGTCTGTGAAGACTTCCTGGACTCTCCAGGGACATCCTTGGAGCTCTTTCCTGTAACCTCTGTATTTGGGTACTGAGGCAATCATCTTATTGCGTTGGAATTGCCTGTTCAAGCTTCAGGCCTACTCCCAAGCCATCTAGCCTGCCCTAATATAAACAAATTGGTCCTGGGAAGATCCAGTATCAGAGATACACAAATTCTGCCAAAATTAATCTATAAAATCGGTAAAATAACAATAAAAACTTAGCAAAAGTTCTAAAAATGTAACTTTACAAGCTAATTTATAAAGTCATCTAGAAGAAAAAATGCACGAGAATAGCCGAGCCAATTTTGACCCAGTCAGAACATTGAGGAAGAAACAGCCCTTCTACATACATTTACTATAAAGTGATCCATTCAGAGTGATATTGGTACAAGAAAAGATAATCCAATCAATGAAACAGAATAAAGAAACAGACCCATGGAAATCTAGTATATGCTAAAGTGGCATTTTAAATCAGTGGGAAATAATTGTTAAAGAATGCTTTGGGGGCAATGGTTTGGACATTAGATTTCCCATTTAGGAAAAAATTAAGTTAGATATTATATTGATGATGGTTTTGCTTTTTGAAAGGAGAATTCATTCTAGCTATTTTAATCAGAAAGGAATTTATGGAAGTTATGTATAGCAGCCAGAATTGCAGAGAGTGTTGAAGAAGACTTTAGGTTGAGCTTACCAGAACAACTTCCAAAGTCACAGTGCAGAGCTGAGCCGTTGAAGGAGATGATGTCTCTGCTACAATCTGGAAGCTGCCAGATAGTAGGAAGGTTTTGCAATGGATGTTGTTCCAAAACCACATCACCCCTGCCAGGATCTATGCTAGGAAAATAGAGACTGTTCTGCCTTCTTCCCCCCATAACTCAAAGCTTCATGTGAGTTGTATCTGCTTAGGTCCTCTAGGAAGAAGACACCATGATATAGGTAAGAGGGCAAGAGATTTACTGAGATAAAGCTTGTGAAAGTTAACAGGGGAGAGGAAGCAGGAGCAGCAGGGACAGCCTTGGGACTGTTACATAGTTCTGACACCTGTAAAAGGAAAAGGAGAAGATGGGAGAATTGGCTAGAAAAAACCTCAGACTGTGGTGAAGCTCTAAAAATAAAGTCTTGGTTACCACAAAGATTCCCCAGAAAAGAGTCCCATAGTAGGAATAAATGGCCTTGCCCCAGTTTTCTGTCCATGCTCGGTCATTGGCTCAGAGATGTGGTGGATCCTAAAGGCATTTAACTGGGGAACTCTCTATTACATCTGGAATCCTAGCTTCAAGGGAATCTCTGCAATACAGGAAGACACACCAGAAAAGTCATTGATATGAATTTTGAGCCAGCCAATATACAGTACGTATCTGTCATAGACACCTACCCTATACCATATATAAAATAAATTTCAGAGGGATTAAAGAGGTACAGATAAAAAACCAAGCCTATACAATTACTAGAAACAAAATCAAGAAAATACAGGGACATATTTCTATAACCTTTGAGTAAGGAAGGTTTTTTAAAGAAAGACACGAAAATCTAGAAAACATAGAGACATATTTTAAATTAGTTTTTATTGATTTCCATGTTTTTAAAAAAGTAATTAATGCTAGCATACTTAATGATGAGAAACTAGATGATTTCCCCCTAAGGTCAGGAAAAAGACAACTATGTCACCTCTCACCAGTTCTATTCCACATTGTCCTGAAAGACCTAGTTAATGCAACGGAACAAGAAAAGGAAATCAGAGGTATATAAAATGGGAAGGAAGAAATAAAACTTTGTTTGCAAATAACATAATTATCTATGTAGAAAATTCCAAAGACTCAACAAAAACTCCCAGAACTAATAATTATAGCAGGGTGCAGGATATAAGGTCAATATACAAAAGTCAATTGTTTTCCTATGTGCCTGCAGTGAACGATAGGAATTTGACATTAACAACACAATGCCATTTACATTAGTGCAAGAAAGAAAGGAAGGAAGAAAAGGAGAGAGAGAGAGAGAGAGAGAGAGAGAGAGAGAGAGAGAGAGAAAGAAAGAAAGAAAGAAAGAAAGAAAGAAAGAAAGAAAGAAAGAAAGAAAGAAAGAAAGAAAGAAAGAAAGAAAGAAAGAAAGGAAAGGAAAGAGAAAAGAAAGGAAAGGAAAGGAAAGGAAGAAAGAAAGGAAAGAAGGAAGGAGGGAGGGTGGGAGGGAGGCTGGCTTAGGTGTAAATCTAACATAATGTACAGAATTTATATGAAGAAAACTACAAAACTCTGACAAAAGAAAACTCAGATAAATAAATGGAGGAATATTCTATGTTCATAGATAGAAAGACTCAGTCTTGTTAAGATGTCACTTCTTCCCAAATTGCTACGTAGATTCAATACAATCCCAATCAAAATTTCAGAATGTTATTTTTTGGACATCAATAAACTGATTCTAAAGTTGATATGGGAGGTGAAAGGCTCAGAACAGCCAGCACAAGACTGAAGAAGACCAAAGTCAGGGGACTGAAACTACCTGACTTGAAGACTTACTATAAAGCTATGGTGATAAAGACAGTATGGTATTAGTGAAAGAATAGACAAATAGGTCAATGAAACAGAACAGAGATCCTGGAAATAGACTCACACACATATAGTCAAATAGTCTTTGACAAAGGAACAACAGTAATTCAATGGAGAAAAGACAGTCTTTTTCAACAAATGGTGCTGGAACAATTGGACATACACTTGCAGGATCAATCAGTCTAGACACAGACTTTACACCTTTTACAGAAATTAACTCAAAATGGATCATAGGCCTAAACGTAAAATGCAAAACTATAATATAGGAAAAGATCTAGGTGACCTTGGGTTTGGTGGTGACTTTTTAGATACAACACCAAAAACATGATCCATGAGATAAAATATTGCCAAGTTGTAATGCATTAGAATGAAAATTTCCTGCTCTGTGAGGGACACTCTTAGGAGAATGAAAAGACAAGCCACATATTAGGAGAAAATCTTTACAAATATATGCCTGATAAAAAACTTGTATCCAAAATATACAAAGGACTCTTAAACCTAATTTAATAATGGGCAAAAGATCTGAATAAATACCTAACCAAAGAAGACACAAAGAGGGCAGAGAAGCACATGAAAAGATTCTCAGCATCATATGTCACCAGGAAATTGCAAATTAAAGCAATAATGAGATACCACTACACACTAAAATGGCTAAATTCCAAAACACTGAGAATACAAATACTGTCTAGAACGTTTAACTCAAAATGGATCATAGACTTAAACGTAAAATGCAAAACTATAATATAGGAAAAGATCTAGGTGACCTTGGGTTTGGTGGTGACTTTTTAGATACAATACCAAAAACATGATCCATGAGATAAAATATTGCCAAGTTGTAATGCATTAGAATGAAAATTTCCTGCTCTGTGAGGGACACTCTTAGGAGAATGAAAAGACAAGCCACATATTAGGAGAAAATCTTTACAAATATATGCCTGATAAAAAACTTGTATCCAAAATATACAAAGGACTCTTAAACCTAATTTAATAATGGGCAAAAGATCTGAATAAATACCTAACCAAAGAAGACACAAAGAGGGCAGAGAAGCACATGAAAAGTTTCTCAGCATCATATGTCACCAGGAAATTGCAAATTAAAGCAATAATGAGATACCACTACACACTAAAATGGCTAAATTCCAAAACACTGAGAATACAAATACTGTCTAGAACGTGGAGAAACAGAATCATTCATAGCTGGTGGAAATGCAGA
>NW_007730265.1:62011-62277 GCF_000696425.1 Galeopterus variegatus | reverse complement strand
GCTAAGTGAAAGAAACCAATCTGAAAAGACTACATGATGTATGATTCCAGCTGTATGACATTCTGGAAAGGGCAAAACTGTAGAGACAGTAAAAAGATAAGCGGTTGCTAGTGGTTCAGGGGAAAGCGGGAGGGATGAGTAGATGGAGTACAGGACATTTTTAAGGTGATGAAACTATTCTGTATGATGCTGTCATGGTGGATACATGGCATTATGCATTTGTCAATACCCATAGAATTGTACAACACAGAGAATGAACCCTAATG
>NW_007730265.1:61171-61897 GCF_000696425.1 Galeopterus variegatus | reverse complement strand
ACTATTCTAAACATAAGTATTAATCTTTTAAATTGAAACATAATTGATTATGCATATTTATGAGTACAGAGGGGCTTATCAGTATTTGTGTATAGTATGTGCTGATCAAGTCAATATTATTAGAATGATCATCATTACAAATCATAATTATTTTTTGTGTCCCTTACCCAATTGCTCCCTAACCGTCCCCCTTTCCCATCTCTAGTAACTATAGGTCTGTTCTCTCCTTCTGAAAGTTCCATGTTTTATTATGCGCTTCCTTCCTTCCTTCCTTCCTTCCTTCCTTCCTTCCTTCCTTCCTTCCTTCCTTCCTTNAATACAAATACTGTCTAGAACGTGGAGAAACAGAATCATTCATAGCTGGTGGAAATGCAGATGGTACAGCCACTTTGAAAGACAGCTTGGCAGTTTCTTACAAAGCCAAGCATAGGCTCACCATTACAATCCAGCAACCATGCTCCTAGGTATTTACCAAAATGAGTTGAAAACTTTGTCCACACAAACACCTGCACATGAATGTTTACAGTAGCTTTGTTTATAATTGTCAGTGGTTGGAAGCAACCAAGATATTCTTCAATAGGCAAATGGATAAACAAACTGTGGTACATCAGTACCATAACATATTATTCATCAGTATAAAGAAAGGAGCTATCAAGCCACAGGAAGACATGGAAGAAACTTGAGTGCATATTGCTAAGTGAAAGAAACCAATCTGAAAAGACTATA
>NW_007730265.1:58432-59451 GCF_000696425.1 Galeopterus variegatus | reverse complement strand
GAGGACATGTGGTATTTCTCTTTCTGTGCCTGGCTTATTTTACTTAACATAATTTTCTCTAGGTTCATCCATGTTGCTGCAAATGGCAGAATTTCCTTCTTTTTATGGCTGAGTAGTGTTCCTTTGTGTTTATACACCACAATTTCCTTATCCAGTCTACTAAATTTTAAAAAGTAATCAATATACTCAGAAAAAGAATGTGGTGCTCACTTCCTCAGCTTAGGCTGGAGAAAACAACTGTAACAATGACCCAGAGTGGGCCTGGTGCAGCTTAACCTGGACCTGGAAGTTGGTGTCCCACACGAACAGCTATTTTAACCTGAGCGACCCAGCTTTTGGAAAATGTCCTGGCAGGGCTTTTTTTTTTTTTTAATCCCTATTAGCAGTAAGGCAGAGAAAAGGCCAATTCGGGCAGGACAAGAGAGCTTGGGAGGTAGATCTTACAGGTGAGTGAAAGGAAAAAAAGTACTTCCTAAGGCTGGGGCTGGCAGGGGTTGGCGCAGGGGGAGTCACTTAGCCCTGGAGTCCGAGGAAGGGGGCTAGTTGGGATAGGCCTGGTGGTGGGAGGAGATTTATCCTGGGGGGCATGGGGGCAGCTTGTGAAGGACTTCAAAGTTAGTTCTGAGCTGTATGTTCTCAGCAAAGCCCCTTCTAAGGACAGTTATAGGATGTGCTCTGGTGTGTATTCCCTCTTTTCTTCCTAAGATTTCAGGAAATTTTAACATGTCTTTGGCTGTGGTATAGAGAATTAGGAGGAAGCCTGGCCCGTGCTTTGGGAAGAAGGAGGGAGGCCTGACTGGCCCTGGGTGCAATGGTGCTAGGAGAGAGCTGGGCTGAGAGTGGGCGGTGGTTAAGCTGAGAGGGAGCCGGGGCCAGAGCACATTGGGCTTTGCAGGCCATTCAAATGACCTGGACCTTATCTTGTAGACCATGGGGAGACACTGAAGGAGATCAAGCAAGATGGTGATGCAATCAAACTTGCACTATAGAGAAAGAAAGAAAACCCAGACTATTTCATG
>NW_007730265.1:38048-58086 GCF_000696425.1 Galeopterus variegatus | reverse complement strand
GAAGGAGGGAGGCCTGACTGGCCCTGGGTGCAATGGTGCTAGGAGAGAGCTGGGCTGAGAGTGGGCGGTGGTTAAGCTGAGAGGGAGCCGGGGCCAGAGCACATTGGGCTTTGCAGGCCATTCAAATGACCTGGACCTTATCTTGTAGACCATGGGGAGACACTGAAGGAGATCAAGCAAGATGGTGATGCAATCAAACTTGCACTATAGAGAAAGAAAGAAAACCCAGACTATTTCATGAATTCACGGACAGCTGCAGTGCACATCTGCTGTTTCTGTCTGCCCTGCACCTCTTCTACCCCTCCTGTGGTAAAGAACTCCTCTTTCTTGTGGGGAACCTATTCCATGTGATTTGGGTAGAGCTGATAGCAATCTTCTCAAAAACAGGCAGTGAGCTCATAACCCAGTCCAGGCCAAGGGAGCACCTGATCTGGCCATAGGAGCTGCTTCAGGGACAGGGCTGTGATTCAAGCTTGGGCCACCCAGTTGGGCCCAGGACTTTTCCAACAGAGCTGCTAGGAAAGACCATATCATTCTTGTGAGATCTCCAAACTAAAGGGATGTGAATCTAGGGCTACTGGTGACCAGGAAGGCTTCCTGCCATGTGGGGAGAAAATATTTGAGAGATGGTGTGAGACAGAGCCCTAAGGATATAGTCTGAGGCACAGGATCTGGCCATGGATAATGCCAAGTAGAAACAAGTAGTTGGAGGAGAGAGAGAGAGAGAGATTGAGAGAATCCCAAGGGCATCGTTGAGCTCCTGGATTCAGCCTTTCCTGAAGCTCACTTGATCTACCCTTTTACATGAGCCAATAATTTTTTTCTTGCTTCATCTACTTTGTTGCATTTCTCTCACTTATAAGTGAGAGTCCGCACTAACAGTTGCATGTTCTCCCTGAATTGCTCTTCCCTAGGCTCAGTATCCCCAATTCATCTTACATCTGAGATGGTTTCTAGATTCCCTCCACCCTGATCAGCCTTGTCTGGATGGAGAGATACACACTAGTTCCCTGGGGAAACCTTCTTTCTAAGGGTTGTATTACAATAAAATACACAATGGACTCCTCTCTGAAGAAATCGAGATACAAGATCAATACCCATGGGTCAGGTGCTGGGAAGGCACTTGAGGGGGCCCTGGTGGTGGCCATGATTTGAAGAACCCACACTTCCATAGAGAACATATCAACTTGGCTCAGCCATGGGCAGTTCTGAAGTGAGCACCTTGAGCAACCTCAGTTTCTAAGTGGGAGGCCAAGGAGCGTGTCCTTGTTTATAGCCAAAAGGATCCCCGGGCTGCCCTGAAGTACAGATGAAACCACTCAGTCATCTCAACTGGCTGTTAATGAGATGATCTATAATTTAAAAGTGGCATTAAGAAACAGCAAGAGGAAGGGGACAGGGTAACACATGGAGTCAGACCTGCGCTTACTATCCGAGCTGAGGTGGGGTGTGTATATGTGTGTGTGTGAAGCAGGAGTAGCATGCCCACTCCTTCCTGATCCTACAAAGATTTCTCTAATCCCCTTGGTGAAGGTGACCTGAGGACCTACCTTTAACAGAATAGAATTGGATTGAGACCCCAAGATGATGAGTCTCTCAAGTGCCCCTTAGGGACTGCCTGGAACCTCACCAAGTCCTGCTCTTTTTCCTTCCTGATCACTTACTAACACACACAAAATTAACACCCAGATATTGCCATTTGGGTGTTCCCAAGTCCTATGGCCTTATGGGGCCACCTTGCCTTTTGATATCCAAGAGAAAATGGATTAAGCTCTCAATCTGCAATAGAGGGAAACTCAGGATTTCCTGCAATACTTCTGGGCATTTGTTCCTAATTCCCTCTTATTCTGATATTCTGTTTCTCCTGAACTTCCTTCCTTCATTTCCTCCCTCCCTTCCTTCCTTGCTTCCTGAAGCTGTTTCCTTCTCTCTGCCTTGTGTCAAGACAAATGTAAAACAGAGATCCTCTTCCTTGACTTCCACAAAGTGGCTATGGGATAAGGCATACATAACACATTTTTTTCTGTATACACTTGAAAGAGCTGTATTGCACCTTAGCACAGAAAACATTTTAAAGATAAATATCAGAGACTCCCTAGGTCATGTCCCCCATCCCCACCCACTAGCCATCTTGCCTCCTCGAGGCTCAGCCTCTGCCAGGCTTCTCTCTCTCTCTCTCTCTCTCCCTCTCTCTCAGACACACACACACACACACACACACAGCCAGATGCTCACAGCATCTTTCGTTTCTCCTGTTCAGCCCCCCTGCTGCCTCAGACTGGCTCTGGGCCAATCTTTGCCTGCTCAGAAACCCACTAAGGACCAGATTTGAAATTACTTTTTCCTTTAGCACAATCAAATTATTAGTCTTAACTCCTTCTCCTATCAGTCTCTTCAGGCATGGAAAGATTCATCATCCCTTTGACATGAATTATGCCATCCCCTTGGAAGGCAGAAGTAGCTAGAATAATTTTGTTAGTTGTTTAAATGGCAGCTTTTCTTTCCTGCTGCTCAAGTTTAACAACAGCCCAGAGATGTTTCCATTGGCTCCACCTGCCTAGTCCTATCCACCTGACGCCATTGCTTTCTTATCAGCACCCCCTAGGCTCACCTTACCTCCCCAGTACAAGAGCCTTCTCGGAATTACCTAAGCCCTCATTTCCCAGTTCTTGCTGCCTCCCAAGCTGGAGCACCAGCCATGGGGTACCTGAGCCACAGGAAGGCCCTCTCTCCCTCCTCCAGTGAGATCTCAGAGCCCTGCTGCTTGCTGAGGTCAGTCTCCCATGCCACTCTGCCTCTGTGTGGCTGAGGGTCTCACAGTGTGCTATTCAGACCCAGGGCCCTAGCGCTGGCACATCCCCAGCACCTGGTGGAGCACCCAGCTCGAGGGATCACTCAGGAAATGTTCACCTGGCTAAAGCAGAGCTCCACTGTGTTCTGGGCCCTGGAGGGAAGCAGTCATGTTATTGGACTCAAGGGGTCCATCTCTCAGTAAAATTAACCAAATGAATGCAACAGAGACAAGAAGCCTGGATAGAAGGGCTTATTACCTGTAACAAGTAATGGAGAACACTGGGGATCATTCCCAAAGCAGACAAAGGAAAGAGGGTATCGTGCAAATGGAGGATGCAAACTTGCTCAGTTTGGATCAGACAACTCCTGAAGAACACAGTTCATTGGTCAGTTCTTGAAGCCTAGTTTGTATCTGCAGCCAGAAAGGAGCCCTCAAAACTTATCTGTGGTCAGGAGCTTCATTGCTGCTTTTTGGGGCATGCTGTTCCCTGGATCTGGCCATTCTGAGAAACAAGCTTAGGCATGCACATCTGTGAGCTATAGATAATGCTGGTGGCTTGGGCCTCAGTACAAGGCCTTACATTCCCTAGCTCAGATTCCCCTTCCTACGTTGGTCACAGTTGGACTGGAATTTGGCCTCCCAAATGTTGCACAAGCTGCAGACCTTGATCCCCTCTGCTCCTTCGGCTGGTTCCTGACAAGGCAGCCTGGGGAAGAGAAAGGACCCCCACTCTGAGTGTCAAAACACAGGCCAGAGGCCAGTTCTGCTCTAAACTTCCTTGCAGTGTTGGGCAAATCCTATTTGGACCTCTGTTCCTCATAAGGCCCAGCAAGCTAGCACCCAGTTCTGGGAAGGGGCGCCCTTACCTCTGGTAGAAGTTGACTGTGGTGCCCGGAGCCAGGTGCCCTTCAAGGGCAGAGGATGTGCTGTCCCCACTGGACAGGGGAAGGCTGTGCTGGCTGCTGGCCCGGGAGGTTCACGGTGCTGGCATTCTGTAGGACTGAGAGAGGCCAGTGTGGCTGGGGCACAGTGGGTGAGAGAGAGCGCCACTCAGTATGAGGTTGGAGAGACGGGCAAGGGGCCTTGTGGGCCATGATGAGGCACTGGTATTTTAGTTTAAGTGCAATGGAAAGCCGTTGAGGAGGTTTTGCATGGGGGCCTGACGTGATCTGGTCTACATTTTTAAAAGATCATGCCGCCTCTGTGCAAAGCATGGACTTCAGAGAGGCCAAAGTGGAAGCGGGGCTGTGTGGGGAGCCTGGGGCAGGGGTCCAGGTGAGAGAGGAACATGCCTCTGACTAGGATGAAGCAGTGGAGATGGAGAAACATGTGGGGATTCAAGGCATGTTTTGGAGGTAGAAATGATTGTGGTTGCAGTCAGTATGGTGAGTGAGAATGCTGGACAACCTGGGCCTCTCAGCACCTGTTTAGAGCTGTGTACCTAGGACTCAGGGGCCTCTGGCCATTTACATGTCAGTGAGGCTCAGCCAGTCTCAGGAGGATGATGGTCAGGTCGTCTGAGTGCTCACCAAACTTCACTGCCAACTTACAACATGACTGAGGTAGGAGCCTCGTGCCTCGCTCCCAATGACGCCAGGAAGTACAAGAACTGGTGGAAGCAGGAGGTGGGGGAGCTTGCGGCAAGGGACTAGAGCTGGGCCCCCCACTGGATCTGCACTGGGGCAGATGTCAGCAGCCTCCCGCCCAAGCCTTCTGCACGTTCTCTGCAGCAGTGAGGTGCAGCTTCCCCCTGGCCAGCCAACCTAATTTCAGGAACCCCCTTTTCTAGAGATGGTTCAGGCTCAGCTGGGTCTGCTCCACCTCCAGAGGCCTTTGGGCTGATGTCCTGCACTGGGGCTCTGGCAGGTGGGGCAACTCGATCACTGGGTTTGCCTGGCAGGCACTTGGCACACTATGGGAATGGAGATAAAGGCAGGGTTGTGTGAGACGGAGGAAGAGGGAGAAGGCAAACAGGGGCTTGGTGTGAGAGGGGTGGGCCACTTGCTAAATAAAATTTAAATCTTTGCCATGACGGCTGCCAAGAAGAGAGAAGTGGCTGATGAAAACCATATGTCTTTGAGTAAGTGGAAAGAGTAGCTCTGCTTTGTGTGCGCACGTGTTAAAGATGTTGCGTTGTTCCCTATGCAATGGAAAATCTCCTATTTTAAAGAATACAATGTTAAGAGGCACTCTGAGACAAACCACATTTCTCAATTAAGTAGTTTACAAGGTTAGTAAAGGAAGGACAAAATAAACCAGCTGAAAAAGGTCTTGCTCAATAACAAAATTTGTTTAAAAGTTCAATGTTACAGTCTCCAACTGTATATAGGCTCATTATGTCATTTAGAAAAAAAAAATAGCCAAAAAGATGAAGCTCTTCAGGGATAGAGTTAAAAACACTTTAAGTACTGGTGCAGCTGTTACATTTCCTGCTATTTGAAAAAAAGAGTAATTTTTTTTAAAAAAATGCAAACTATCATTTTTTCCTTTTTCTAAATTGACCCTGAGACAAACTAAAACCAGAGACAGCGACCAACGTAACTACTGTTCACTCTTAGTCTGCAGAACAGAATTCTAGCTTCTTCATCCAATGTTCAAGTTCCAGCGTAATGAGGTTCCAATTGTCCTTCCCTGAATTTTCCTCCACTGAATGCTGCTGCCGGCCCTGTCAGCCGCCCCCACACCCATCCCCTGCCATCCATCCTGTTTGGAGGCTGCCACCTGTGGGGCTTCCTGGTGCACCTACTTTCCCCTGGGCTGCCTTTCCTCCTGGCTATATGGAAAAATGTTAACCATTCTTTTTATTTTTTATTTTTTGGCTGCTGGCCAGTAGTGGGACCAGAACCCTTGACCTTGGTGTTAGAACACTGTGCTCTAACCAACTGAGCAACCAGCCAGCACTACCCACTCTATGGGACGTCCATTTCCAAATTCTGTCCATTCCACTATCACCTCCATTTGATTCTTTGCATAGATTCCACTTCTCTGGTGAACTCTCCATCTCGTCATCTATTTTTTTGACCATATACTGAGCAACCAGCCAGCACTACCCACTCTATGGGACGTCCATTTCCAAATTCTGTCCATTCCACTATCACCTCCATTTGATTCTTTGCATAGATTCCACTTCTCTGGTGAACTCTCCATCTCGTCATCTATTTTTTTGACCATATTAATCACAGTTATTTTCAAGTCTGTGTCAGAAAACTCCAATATCTGGATCACCTGTGGGTTTCTTTCTATTATGGAGATACTTTCTGGCTCTGACTGATGTTATCTTTAATCATAGAGGATTTATTTTTGTTTTCCACAAGGCGGAGACGCAGAAGGTCATCCTAATCCCGTCTGGGTTGGAGCTGGTTTGAAGCTGGCAGTCAGACTTTGCGAAGGCTGTCCTATTTTCAGCTCAGCCTTCCTCCTAGAACGTAACCTTGCTGGGGTCCTCACTAGAAGTCTGGCTTGTTCTCTAGGGCCCTTTCTCTTTGGTGGGCCTACAATTCTAAGTTTGTCTTCCAAGCCCCATGAAACTGTGCAAAACTCTGCTCAGCTACACTTCACTAAAGTGCCTTCAGGAGAAAGGGGTCTGAGCATGCTGAGCTAACTTCAACAAGCTTCTCTTCCCCCAGAGATCCTGTCCCTCAGGTTCTGCTTGCCTCATAGTTTTAACTCCGAATTTGCCTTCCAGCCCCTTGAAACTGCCAAAATCTCCAACTCAAGTTCTCAGCTTCTTATCTACCATTTTCTGCTTAGCTTTTACCCTCTTGGTCCCTTGCCGCTCATGAGTCAGAAGATGCCTCAAGGGGAAGAGAAGCATTGAATGTCACCATCTGTCTGGGATCCTGATTTCTCCAGTCCTGGCTGCCTTCAAGCAGATGGCCTTTGCATTTTGTCCAGCTCATTCTTGGAGGGAGAACTGGCCTCTAACAAGCTACTCTGATATTACTGGAAGTGAATCCTCTGTCCATTGCATTAGAATGTGAGCCGCATGAGGGCAGGGGCTGTGCCTCCATCACTACCACAATCCCTGGCCGATCTCATCCATGGCTTTCAATATCACCTATGCCTGGACATTTCCAAATACCAGTCTGCAGCCCAGAGCTCTGTTCTGAGCTCTTAGCACACATATCTAACTTCCCTTAGTCACCCCCACACGGCTGTCACACAACATCTCAAATCCAACATGTCCAAAATCGTGTTCTTCCACCCAAATCTGCATCTCTTCCTGCCACCTGTGTCAGAAACCCAAGGGTCACCACTGACAATCCCCACTCCCTCCCCTCCCACACCCAATCTCCCAGGGTGGCTGATTCTACCTTAAAACACCACATGAAGTCATCCAGTTCTCGCCTCTCAGCCACAACCTTGTCCTGGCTACTGTCCCCTCCTGTAGGTTATTCGGTAGTCTCCTCGCAGTTCTTCCCAGAGCCATGCTGGCCTCCTTCCAACCTGTGCGCCAGCCACCCTGCAGGCACAATGATCCCTTGAAAACAAAATTTGGATTATGTCATTTCTTTGCCTAACACCCTCCAATGACTTCCCATTGCTTTTAACAGCAAGCATTGAAGATAACCCCCTCGAGGAGCCCCGGGACCTGCCTGCTCTGCCCCAAGCCCCTTCCCAGTCTCAGTGGCTCACCTGGCTCTTGCCCTTGAGGCATATTCCACACTCATGGTCTTCCCTGCTCTGCCAGCATCCCCAGTTTATTTTGTCAGGGGAACTTCGTACTCGCTCTTCTGCCAGGAAACACTCTTCCCCCTTGTGTGTGCCTCTCTGTTGCTCACCCTTCAGGGCTCAGCTATGTGTCCCCTCCTCAGAGGAGCTTCTCTGACCCCCAGCATTGGTTGGGTACCCCTGTCACCTTGCTGTCATCGTATCCTTCACTCTTTGTTCATCGCACTCGACACTGTCATAATTACAGTTAATTCAGTGACCATTGTTTCCATTTCTCCCCTGATAGACTCTGATATCCTTTGGTCAGGGACTTTTTTGGTCACCACTCTATCCCCAGCATTAGCAAAGTGCCTAGGACATCCTAGAGGTTCACAAATGATTTTTTGAATAAATGAATAAAAGCTAGACGTCCACACCCCAAGCCCCAGCCACCCAGCAGAAAGCCATTCAGGGAGCACTCAGCAGAGAGGATTTTTAGTTAGCAAGTGCCTGAGAGTATGACCAGAGAAATAAGAAATTCTAAATTGCTGTCTAAAGCAGTCTTCTTATTGCTAGGTTTAAAGCACTGGCCGGAGAGCCAGCAGATCTGGGTTCCAGTCCCAGGTCTGGCACAATTCATGACAAATAGCATTTTGATGATGCTTCACAGTTTACAAGGCATTTCCACAGATAGGATCTCATTAAACGGCCCTGTGACCTCCGGCAAGCAGCTTTTAGAGGCCCGTGGGGAGAGAGATCAGGAGATCAAGGAATTGGTTCCAGAGCCAGCGCATCCCCCACGTGCTGTTAGGCAAGTCTCCTCTTGTCCTTAGTCTACTCCTCTGTAAAATGAAGGGCTCCCATGAGATGATCTTTAAGGGCTGTCCATGAAATTTTAGAATTGAAAATCCAGAGCTGCCCAAATCCGATCGCAAGTTATTGGAATCCCCTTTCTTCTCAAATAGCCGCTCCCACTGTCAGTACCTCCCATCCCCCCTGGTTGAAGGCCACCCTCAGGAGGTCATTCTGAACTTCTGGGTTGTGCTCACCCATAGACTAAGGAGGCTTCTTGATAGAGAAGTTTCCAAGGCTGAAAATGAGGACCCTAGAGTCCTTGAGGCCACACAGCTGGTGGGAGATTAAGTGCACATGGGCCTGTTCACGCAGCAGTGCCTGAAACCAGGGTGGGACAGGGGGCCCAGGCTGTCTAATGCAAGTCATGAAAGGGCAGGGTCACCGCTGTCCAGTGCCCAAGGACCAGTGCTGGGGTTTCCTTCCACACCCCACCAGTCCTCGGCTCTCTGAATGTTAAGGTCCCTCACCCTCTTTTCTGGAGAGATTTTGGTGTCCGGGGGTGGGGGGTGGGGTGTCTGTCCTCCTGGCCTTTCAGATGGGGCTCAGCAAAGCTTTGGAAACAAGCAGCTGCATGCTGCTGGGCAGTCCCTGAGTGACAGCAGGCTGCCTACTGCGATGGAGCGCACTGCCCCACACCGAGCCATGGTGGTGCAACCCAGGGCTCAGCCTCCCTGGTGGCCTGGTGCTTTCTCTCTGTGTTCCTTCTCTTATGAACTCTATGCTCTGCTTCCTCAGCCTTCCCTTCTGATTCACAAAGTCTGATTTGTTAATAAAAAAGGAACATTGGCTGCTCCTAGCCTCCCCCACTGTAATAACTCTACTTTCCCTTAGGCAGTGTGAATGGGAGGCTAAAGGAGGAAAAATATCTCTTAGGAGAAGGTGGGTAAAAGAACAAATCGATTTAAATTTCATGACATTGTCTGTTCACATTCTCCACACCTGGCCTTGTGGGTAAGTCTGAGGTGGACCATTGGACCCTGGGAAAGTGCTTTAGTGGCTCTCTACACCTGCCAGGGCTTTGCCAGACCACTGAGCTCTCGGGTCATCTGCACCCTCTCCCTGGGGCACGCGGGTGCGCCTGGGTCCCTGCACGCTGCCGTCAGGCCAGGGAGGCCAGGGGCCCTGCCTTAGGATCTCCTCCCGCCCCTGCACACCTGCTCTTCACACCATGCTGGAAATGGCTGAGAGTATAGGGCAGGCTTCTAGACACACGTGAGCCCTCACGCCCCCATCCAGGGAGCTTGGGAAGCGTGACTCGGTTGTTTCTAAGCACTCTGCCCCACCCACACCCTCCGTGGGTAGTGAGTGCAGACCAGTCTCACTTCCTCCCTGCCTTCTTCATCCCCTCTGTCCCTAAGACCGCAGGGCAGGCCTGCCAGCCTTTGCCTTTCGGCCTGCCCAGGGTGGTCTTGCAGAAACCAGGATCTGCTTCTCCAGGCCAGCTTCTTGCCACACCAAAGGAATTTAGAAAATCCTCCCTCCAGACAAAATGCAGCCTTCCAGCCTGCCTGGCTGCTGGGAGTTCAAACAAAAGTCTAGTTGATGTTCTGAGTTGGGCAATGACTTGCTCCAGCAGGATCTTCCCTTGGCCCTAGCACCAAATGACTGCTGTGGGTGGAGACCCCTGGGCTACAAGACTCAGGCCAAAATGCAGCCTTCCAGCCTGCCTGGCTGCTGGGAGTTCAAACAAAAGTCTAGTTGATGTTCTGAGTTGGGCAATGACTTGCTCCAGCAGGATCTCCCCTTGGCCCTAGCACCAAATGACTGCTGTGGGTGGAGACCCCTGGGCTACAAGACTCAGGCTGAGGAAATAGATCTGGACTTGTTCCAAATACATTCTCTCGTTTACACATTCCTTTGATAATATTTACAGTGGGCCTACTATGTGCCAGGCACAAAGTTAGGACTTAAACACCTCTTGAAATTTATTATTTATTTTAGTTTAGCTTAGTTTAGTTTAGTTTAGTTTAGGTTTGGCCATAAAACAAGTCTTACTACAGTTAAAAAGATTAAGATCATAGAAAATATTTTCTCTGACCACAATAACAGAAGGAAATTTAGAAAATTCACAAATGTGTGGACATTAAACAACACTCTCCTAAATAAACAATGGGTAAAAAGAAAAATCGCAGGGAAATTAGAGAGTACTTTGAGATAAAAATCAAAGTGCAACATATCAAAATTTATAGAATCCAGGGCTCATGCAAAGCTTAGAGGAAAATTAATCCTTGTAAACACCTACATTAAAAATAAGAAAAATCAGCCCAGCAGCGACCACTGAACCACTGTAGGAAGCGCCCCAGGCTCTCCTGAGTTGGGGCAGTGGGGGGCCTTGGGCCTTGGCCACAACCCCCAACACCCAGAGCCAGCCAACTGGCAACCACTGAGCCACCACAGGAAGCACCCCAGACTCTCCTGAGCCAGGGAGGTGGGGGGCTGAGGGCCTCAGCCACACACCCCCCAACACAGCTAGCCCAGTGGCAACCACCTAGCCATCACAGGAAGTGCCCCAGTCTCTCCCAACCCAGGGAGGTGGGGGNTGGCAACCACCTAGCCATCACAGGAAGTGCCCCAGTCTCTCCCAACCCAGGGAGGTGGGGGGCCAAGGGACTCAGCCACACCCCCAATGCATGGACCAGCCCAGAGATGACCACCGAGCAGCCACAGGAAACGCCCTGGACTCTCCCAAGCTGGGGTGTGGGGGGGCCTTGGGCCTCGACCACTCCACCCCAACATGTGTAGCCAGCCCAGTGACAACCACCAAGCCACAGCAAGAAGGGTTCCAGGTTCCTGAACTGGGATGGTGGGGGGCGAGGGCTTTTCCACATCCCCCTGACATCTGTACCCAGCCCAGCAATGATCAAGCCACCACTGGAAGCCGTCTCCCTTATGGGAATGACGGGGGTGCCACAGGCCTCAATCCTGCCCCTCCTTCTTCCATCCCATTTCCTTCCCCTTTCCCCTGTCCCCACCCCAACTGCTCCGCAACAACATCCTAGAATGTAAAAAATAATATTAATAAAGTTTCATTTTCTTTAAAAAAAGAGAAAAACCTCAAATCAGTCATGTAAAACTTCTACCTTAAGAAAATTGAAAAAGAAGAGCAAACTCAACCAAACGGAGACATAAGTAGCAAATAAAGATTACAATAGAAATATATGAAATAGGGAGTTAAAAACCAGTAGAAAAAATCAACAAAACCAAAAATATGGAAGGCTTCACAAATTTGTGTGTCATCCTTGTACAGGGGCCACGCTGACCTTTTCTGTATGGTTCCAGTTTTAGTATATGTGCTGGTGAAGCGAGCTCTCTTGAAGTTTTCTAAATAACAGTTTTATTGAGTTGTATTGACATACCATACAATTCGTTCTTTTAAAGTGTACAACTCAATGGTTTTTAGTCTATTCAGAGTTGTGCAACCATCACCACCATCTAATTTTAGAATATTTTTATCATCCCATAAAGAAACCCCATGCCCATTAGCAGTCACTCCCCAGTCTCCCCATCCTCCAGCTCCTGGCAACCACCAATCTACTTTCTGTCTCTATGGGTGTGTCTATTCTAGACATTGCATATAAATGAAATCAGACAAATGTGGTCTTTTGTGACTGACTTTCACACAGCACAATGTTTTTAATATTCAGTCACGTTGTTGCATGTATCAGTACTTCATTTCTTTTTATTGCCAGATAATGCTGTATAGTATGGATATACCACATTTCATCTATAGAATCAACAGTTGGTGAACATTTGGGCTGTTTTGACTTTTTGGCTATAGCTGCTGGGTCATACGGTAACTCAGCTTAACATTTTGAAAACTGCCAAACTCTCTTTCAAAGTGGCTGCACCATTTAACATTCCCACCAGCAACGTGTGTGGGCTCCCCTTTCTCCATACTCCCTCTAACATTTATTATTTGTCTTTTTGATTTTGACCATCATCGCAGGTGTGAAGAGGTATCTCTTTATGATTTTGATTTCATCTCCCTGATGGCTAATGATGAACTTCTTTCCATGTGCTCATTGGCTATTCATATATCTTCTTTGGAGAAATGCTATTCAAGTCTCTTGCCCATTTTTTAGTTGGCTTATTTGTCTTTTTATTGTTGAATTGTGAGAGTTCTTTATATATTCTGGACACAAGTTTCTTTTCAACTCCTCTTGAATTTTAAGAGCTATTTAAATCAAGGTTGGAGCAGGGGTTGCAGTTTTAACAATCTGTAGAGTTCATTGCAAGGTGACAAAAACCTTGCAAAAAGTGCATTCCATCCCATGCAGAGGGTTCATGCAGGGCCAGACCTTGGAGGGGAAGGATGTAGAACTGTCCTTCCCTGGAGTCTGCTCACTGCTTAATTACACCCCTTTCAAAATCCCTGCTGAAGAGGTGTTAGTGATGTAATAGGCTGGAGAGGTAGAGGTGCAGACTAGTAAGTGTATTGAAGGCAGAATAATATGGGGGGGGGGATCTTTCTTTATTTCTTTCTTAGCAAAGGCTTTTATTTCTTGGGCAAATTAGATTTTCATGGAAAAGCATTTTGAAATTGTAGAGGATTTGCAAATATAAGGTGACATTCTTATAGTTACTGTTGTTATTTGTAGGAACCAATGAAAATCCTCTCTAGGATGAAATCTCAGAGCCTGTGTGCGAGGGAGGGGCAGAGGGTGGAGGTCAAGGGGATGACAGCTAAAGGAGAGAGAAGGGTAGCAGAATTTGCAAACCTTGGTTACGTGTATGTGTGTGTGTGTGTGTGAGAGAGAGAGAGAGAGAAAGACTTTTGTGATTTCTGGCTTATTCCTTTACCACTCCTATAATTATTTACTTAATATTTTTCTTTAAATGGGCTTCTATTTCTTTTAATCAAATGGATATATTTATAAGGAAACTCTATATCACAGTCATAAATGACAAACCTGCATCATTTTCAAAGTGGAAACTACCATATAAATAAACGTAATGAAAACAAAGTAGTGTTATTAAATTCTGGCTGGAATTTGCCTGCTGGGCCTGGAAAACTGTCCTTGACTTCTCAGCCTGGCTCAGCCCTCCTGTCACTCAGGTAGGTCTCTGCCTGGGTGGTGCCTCCTCAGGAGGCTTCTGGGACCTCCAGCCTCTCCAGCCTGGTCCCCGCTTGCTTTCCTAGTACGTCTGGCCATGTAAGGGATGTGCACGCGTGCATGCATGTCCGGCTCCATGAGGACAGGCCCGTGTCTGCCTTACCCACCTCCATCTCCACTGTCTGGCTCAATAAACAGTGGTTGAGTCAGTAGCCAAATCTCTGAGCTGCAGGGGAGCTCTCTTGTTTGTTTCTTTTCTCCTTTTAGCAAGTGTCAGCCAGGTGTTAAAGGCATCACCAACCGGTGCCAAGCTGCCACTTGCTGCTGGAGAAGGAAGTGGGGGTGACCGCCTGGGGGGTGATCCCGCACATGGTCTGGCTTCCCTGGGTTTCCATCCCGTGCTGTAGGAATCCCCAGACCCACAACTTGCCCACTTAGCAGCTAAGTGGCCTGACAGTGTCACTTAACCTCAACAGCTTCGGCCTTCCCCTCCCAACCTCACAGAGCTGCTGTGAGCAGAATGGAGATGATTTATGGGGATACACCTGGCAGACAGAAGCTGCTCAACAAACGAGGGTAAACGCGCAGAGGGTTTAGCAGAAGATGGGATTTATTGACTGACTTTGCCTACTAAAGTGCTACCCTTTCTTCCAGGCCCAACTTTTTTTTTTTTTTTTTTTCTTTTTGGAGATTAAACCAGGAGAAGTTTTAACTGTCTGGTTTTCTCCCTCTTATTTCCCCCACTGTTGTTGTTGTTGTTCTTCTTCTTCTTATTATTATTATTATTACAAGAATAAAGGATGCCTGAGAGCCTGCCCCTCCTCTCCCTGGGCCCCCCTTGACAGAGCTGGTCTCCCCCAACTCTCCCTGGATTTCTGGGGGAAAAAAGACAAGTGAAAGGCACTACAGGGATGGGGGGTTTGAGTGCCAGGGAGAGGGGGTGGCAGGGAGTGCTAGGGCAGGACCAGGCCCAGAGGAGGAAAATTCCAGTCCGTGCCTGAAGGAATTGTGAAGGGGTTGTCTAAGACACGACCGTGCTTCCCTGTGCCTGTCTGGCCATCCCATCCTCCCACCCCAGGCCACCACTGGGGGCTGCAATGGGAACATAATTCACGTTAGGCTCAGAAAGGGGGACTGGAGGGCCCACTCTGCTAACATCCAAGGGCCAAACCCAAAGAGGCTGCAAGTAGCTATAATCCTTTTTCTTTAGGGTTGCGGGGAGAGGAATTGGAACAAAATATGAATGTTCATGAGAATCCCCAGCCCAGGGACCTGGCAGCAGAAGTGAAACCCCGGCTCCCGGGGAATAGGGAGGGGCTGGTCTGTCCTGGACCTGGGGCCTGTTGTCTCCACCATGCCACGTGTGCAGAAATGGGTCTTGTGGTTGAGGGGACTGTCACAGCTCCTGCCACAGAGCTTACAGGTCAGTGGCCTCCAGAAGCAGGCAAGGTCAACCTCCACCCTCTGGGTCAGATCTTGATGGGGGAGGCCTCTTTCTCCCCATCCCCCAGCCCCAGGGCACTGGCTCTACTCACAACCCATCTCTTTTTGTGGCTGATGAAATGGTGCTGGCTCAGGGAGCCAGGGGAGGCAATGCTTCAAGGCACAGGCAAGGCACTGCTGGGCATTACTGTCCACCCTCAACATACAATGCTTTTTTTCCACTGAGCCCCTGCTCTGGTAGCGCAGGGGGCTATGGTCTCCTGACCTGGGTCCTCCCCTGGGGACTTGGCCAGTGGTGTTGTTGTCAGCCTCCTCACTGCAAGAGTCAGAAGACTGGAGACATTCCCCTCCTGGCCCCTGAGCTCTGGCACCGGCCCCTGAGCCAGCGCACTTTTAAAAGTAATACCATTATTTCCCCTTTATCAAGAACTCAATATTACCAGGCATCTTACTAAATGAGAACTTTACAGAAAAAGTTTTGTTTTTTCCTTGCAATAATTATAAATAAAACAGGGATTTATTATCCCCATTTTGCAGATTTGGAAACTGTGGCTTAGAGTGGGTTTATAACTTGCTCCAGATGGTGCAGAAAGAAGTGATGGCCCTTCATATTCAAAGCCCATGTGTTGGGCCGGCCCGGTGGCGCACTGCTACAGTGCGCTGCTTGGGAGTGCGGCGGCGCTCCTGCCGAGGGTTCAGATCCCACATATAGACCGGTTCCCGCTCACTGGCTGAGCGAGGGGCGGGCGCAGCACCGAGGGTTGCGATCCCGTTGCCGGTCCCGGTCCGGTACGGGCGCGACACTGAGGGTTGCAATCCGTTGCCGGACACGAAAAAAGACAAAAAAAAAAAACAAAAAACAAACAAAAAAAAAACCAAAAAAAACAAAGCCCATGTGCTTAACCTCTACATTCTAACAACTACTTAAGTGCCACCACCTGCAATGAAGACGTCCTGCCCAGCAGCCTCTCCTCTTCTAAACACTCTGACATCTGCCTCGATCTCCCTTGATGGGTGTGTGTGTGTGTGTGTGTGTGTGTTTATGGTGAGCATCCATTTCTCGAGGGCTGAAAACACAGTTATCTCTCCACAGGGTCAACCTGAGTCCTTGGTGCTTTGCAGATACTCTATAATGTGCCAAGTGAATGCAGGAATGAGGGTGCCTGGCTTTCCTCTGCCAGGCTCCATCTTCATGGAGGGCAGACAAAGAAAAAGTGTACTGTTGCATTTCCAGAGATATGAATTAGCTCCATCAGAAAGCCACCAGAATGTTTACCGAGGACTGTGTGGAAGCACATGTCTTTGAACAAGCAAGGCAGCACCGGTCTGATGAGGGTGGGGTCGCAGACCATCCCAGAGGCAAGGGGAGAGGTGTGGCTTCTGGAAGACCCTCCTGACTGGTGACGTTGAGGACTGTGCTGGTCATCTTCTCTGTCTTTCCAGATCCAATGTCCATCCTGCTCCCTCCTGCTCTCTGCCCCCACAGGAGATCAGAGAACAAGGGGAGAGTGATGCTGGGGTAGTTATTCTGTGCGCCATTAGACCAGGGCTAGCAACAGCTCTGTTGTCACTGGCCTGGGTGGTCTCCCGACCCCCTGACCACACCTCTGTGGAGAGTCCCTTTATTACACCCTCTTCACACTCTCCTGTTTGAATGTGCCCTCTGTTCCTGCAGAGACCCTGACTGGTGAGGTGGAATGCCCTTTTCTGTGCTTTCTGGGCCACTTCCTGAAGTCAGGGTTTATGCTTCTTCATCCCTGTTTCTTCAGGTTGGGCAGAGTATTTGGACTGTGGTTCTAATATTTATAGACATTTATTGAGCACTTACTATGTGCCAGGCATTTTTGCCTATTGTAGTGGATTGAATTATGTCCCCTTTAATTCATCGAAGCTTGAATTGTGTTCCCAAGTTTTGTGTATTGGAAACTTAGCCCCCACTGTAACTGTTAAGAGCGTGGGAAATCCTATTATGGTAATTGAAAGTTGGGGCCTTGAAGAGGTGATTGGATTGTAGGACCCTGCAGTAGTGGATGGATTAAAAATGGTGGTCAGGGGCCTGGTTCTGAGGGATTTAAAAGAAGAGAGTCTGTCTTGCTCTCTCTGCTCACTCTGCTTCCACCATCTTGCAATGTGAGGCCCCTGGGTCACTGTCACCACCGCCAGATGGACTTTGGACTTCCCAGCCTCAGAACCTGTAAGCAGCAAATTTCATTTTCTTTATAAATTATCCAGTTCCAGGAATTTTGGTATAAGCAGCAGGAGTGGACTAATACACCTGTATTAACTCAACCAATCCTCTCAACAATCCCATGCTTATCACCCCCATTTTACAGATGAGGAATCTAAGGCACACAGAGGTTGAGTCGCTTGCCCCGGGTAACATGATCAGCATGTGGCAGATGTGTGACTCTTGAGCTGACAGTGTGATTCGCAACCCTACTATTGGGCTGCTTTTCCGTTTGTTGTTTTAGGAATGATGTCTTTAGCCTGGAGAACCAAAAGAATCTGTTTCTTGGCCAACTCAGGGACTCAGGTGGAATGGGCAGAAGGTGGAATGTAGGTCACCATGGCAACCAGATCAGCAGTTGAGCCCTTGGGGCTGAGGTTCTGCTGCTGGCAAAGAGAAGGGTTGGCATGGGGCAATGTTTGAGGTACCAGATGCACTGGGAGGACCTGGAAGAGTACCAGGTGGGTAGATCAGGCATGAGATTCTGGGCAGAGGTAGGCACTTCCCAGTGCAGGTAGGACGAATGGGAAAACTCTGGCCCGAAGCTCTAGAGTTTACCAGGCAGGGGAGTGGTGGCCCATGCCTTTGCTAAACCTGCATGCATATGGCCCAAACTAGTCCTCTGAGGCCACCTTCCACATCTGTCTCCTGCTCCAGAGCTCAGTCTTGTCTCTGATCTCTCTCTAGGTGTGTGTCAACTCTCTCCTTCCCAGGGCCACCAGTGACTGGGAGGAGGGAAGGGTGCCATCTCCTCCCCTGCCACCACCTCAGGCATCCATTCTGGAGGGCTGGGGCTCCCCTACTGCCCCAGCTGTGGGACAAGAGAGTGGGCTTCCCCGCTTTCTAGTCCCCAAAGTGTCCCACTCGCCAAGGAGCCAGGGAAGGGCTGGATTGAGTGGACAGACCACCTCTCTGTGATCTGTTGTAGGCACTGACCTTCCTGACCAGAAATGAGATTCTATGGTGAGTAGAGAGCCCCTGGGCCCCCTTCCTCTCCCCTCCCCCCCCTCTGGGCTTGGTTCTTTCCCTGGTACAGCCTCACCCTGGTGCCCGAATATGGTCCCTGCTCAGAGATTTGGAGAGGACCCCAGCGCTGAGGGCCCAGGGGCCAACATTCCCAGGCCCCACTGGAGTTGAATGTAACATCAGGCTTCAGGCTGCTATGCCTTCACTGTGATCCAAGACAGGATTTCCTCGTAGGATCACAGAGCTGCACACAGCCTCCTTGGGATAAGGAGGAAAACAAGGAAAGGACTGAGGGAACTTGGGTCTGCAGCCCATTTGGGCCACTCGCTGGCTGGGGAGACCTGGATGCACCACTGGAGCTCAGCCGTCCCTCCGTCGCTCCCTTGCTCCCTCCCCAGCCTCTCTTCCGTGCCTGCTATGTGCCACACACCCGGGGTCATCACACCAGGGGTGTTGGAGAGTGGTCCTGGTCCCTGTTCTCATGCAGGAAAGGCTTCTGGCCAAAGACAACGACCATACAGCGTGGAGGAGCTGCAAATGCCTCCTCACGGAATGGGCGGAGTGAGTGGGATGACAGGGGTGTGCCTGCTTGGCCCAAACCAGGTGCTCAACAAAACCTGTCAGATGAACAAAGGAGCTCACCAGGACACCTTTTGGGAGGCGGGGGAAGAGGGAGGGAGGAAACCATTCAGACCCTCTGGCCTGGGACCTTCTCCTGTCCCCCCATCTTCTCTGCTTGGACTCACCCTCCGCATTTCCCACTCAGGCTTTTGGGGGGCGGGAAATGACTTTGCCACAGGCATGAGACCCTCCCGACACAAATGAGGATGAGGACGGCCAGGGCACAAAGCATGACAGAAATCAGGGACAGTCACCAGCTTACACTGTTTTCCTTTTAAAAATAATATTCACCAGCTTTTTTAAATATAGAAAAATATGACAAAACTCCAAATGACCCACATCCTACTACTCATATAACCTCTATTGATATTTTCTAAAAAGTAGCACATGAATAAAAATAGAGTAAGATCTAAAAAAATACTATGTGAGCATGGCTAGAAAATTCAAATAACAAAGTTCTCAATGAGAAGTAAAGGTCTCATTCTCTCCTCCCAGTCCTTTTCCCTGAAGGCAGCCTCTGTGCACTGTAGTTTATCATCCAGCCTTCCAGAAGAATTTTCCATGCATAGACCTACATTTATCCTGTTCATACTTTTCTGCCCTTCTTAAAATTTTTTTTCAAAACAAGAATTTTTTTTTTCATTTTGGCCAGTTTTACATAAAACAGAGATCTGCCTCCTTCATTGTCAGTGGTCATGGATCACTTCCTCGTGCAGATAAACCATAATTCATCTACCAGCCCCAGTTACTGACATTAAGTTGTTGACGGTCTTCTACTTTTGTAAGTAATGCTATATTAAGCATTTTTGCACAGAGAGCTTACCCAACAGGTGAGAGTAAATCCATCGGAGAAATTTCTAGCCATAGAAATGCTGGGCAATGGGTAAATACACTTAAAATTTTGAGAGGTGCAACAATACCGTCCTTTGGTTTATGTTCTCGGCAATGGAGCATGACCATGCAGGCTCCTCTTTCCACAGCAGGGGCTTTCAAATGGGATTCTTTGATCCCAGGGCTCCTCATACGTGGGAGGAGTGAGTGTGGTGGCGGTGGCGGTGGTGATGGCAGCAGTGGTGGGCATCAGAGGAGAGAGAGGGGAGTGGGGAGGTTTGGGGTCTCTCTGGAACATTGCCATCCATTGTCATTTGTTCTGTGTTGGCCTTCTGAGAAAGATTTCCTCGGAAGCGAGCAATCCCTAGGGGCTCCTTGCTTCTGAGCTGCCCACCCAGGCCCTGAGATGGCCTCTGCCCTGATCCTGTTTCCGGCCTGTCTCTGCCCTGAGAAGGGCATGGCTTGATGTGTGTTTTGCTGGGCACCAGGTCCTGGTGGGTGCTGCTGGGGAAGGCTCCACTTCAGTCCAAAGTTCTCTAGCAAGCTTCTCTCAAAGCCTTATTGGCTCACCCCTTCTTTTTTTTTTTTTTTTTTTTT
>NW_007730265.1:35774-37648 GCF_000696425.1 Galeopterus variegatus | reverse complement strand
CCGAACCCTCGGCGGGAGCACCGCCGTGCTCCCAAGCGGTGCACTGTAGCAGTGCGCCACCAGGTCGGCCCTCACCCCTTCTTTTGACAGCCCCTTCCTAAGCATGAGGGACTCACCCTTTGGGGCCTTGTAGAGCAGGAATGGGTCAGTGCCGACGGGTGGGGATCAGGGTGCCGCAGCATAAGGAAGGTAGCATGGAGGGTGGACTGGCTCAACTCCTGCTCAGCTTTTGTTTCTCCATATTGGACACCTTCAAATAAGACCGAGTGAGGCAAGCACTGAGGGGGGACAGGAACTCCAGGATGGGCGGGGTGATACCAGAGAGAGTTCTCTGCTGCATCAAACCTAGGTGAGTCTCGAGACCCTGGAGACCCCATCCCTGGGGAGTGGCTGAGGATGTGGAAGAGCCACCGAGAGCTTGGGAGAGTGGAAGATGCCCAGCCAAGGCTGGAGATGCTCCAGGGTCCTGATTCAAAATGGGAAAGACACTTTGACACGGCCACTCTGCTTCATCAAGAAGGCACAGGTGAAGTACATGCTGACACATCCATCAGGGGACACTGCCTACAATTTAGAGAAAAGAAGAAGGAGCTCTGTGTTTGATATGGAGCCTCCAATGTTATTAAGAAAGCAACATACAGAAGGCTTCAGTTAACATGGAGAATAGAGCATTTTCTTTTATCTCTGATTCCCCTACTAAAAGGAGAGTAAGTGACTTTTTAAAAANAGAGCATTTTCTTTTATCTCTGATTCCCCTACTAAAAGGAGAGTAAGTGACTTTTTAAAAAAGAAGAATGAAACCCCCAAGGACAAAAAGAACACAGCAGATGAGAAGGGTCCACAAAGATTGCAAAAGTGCAAAGCTGTGCACAAAGCTGAAAGAAAATTGCCTGCAGGGGTTGTGATGATGCAATCCAGAGCCCAGCAAGGCTCAGGAACGTCTGAATCCGGGGATGCAGTGTCAGGTGAAAACAGAAAGGTAGACTGAAAATCTATGTAATTCCTTCTCTGTCCCTGCAATCCACTTGGCACCCCTGTCCCACCCCAGCAGAAGACAGGAGCTTACCATCTGGACAGAGTTGAGCCAGAGAAGCTCCTGATTCAGGGCCACCAGTCACAACGAAGAGCAGGTGAGCTCTGGTAAGCATTCTAGAGGCTTGCTGTAAGTAAGAATCAAAAGCCAAGGGACACCAGGTATTTGAGGAAAGAATAAAAGACAGCCTACATACACTAAGTCATGTCGTCATGACTTTTCAGGACAATGGAGATCCTAAAAAGATTCCAAAAGCTTCCATAGAGAAGAAATAGATTACATCTGGAGAATCAAGAATCAGAAAAGCTTTGAATTTATGTTGGAAGACAGTGGCTAAACACCTTCAAAATTCTAAGGAAAAATTTCCAATCTAGAATTAAGTCCTAGCTAAACTATTACTCAAGAGTAAAGGTGGAATAATAATATTTTTGACATGCAAATTCTAAAAAAAGTCATCTCTTATGGAACTTCTCTTAGGAACCTTTTGGAGAATGTACTCCATTAAAACTAGTACATAAGCCAAGAAAAAAGAAGACATGAGACCTGGGAAATAAAGGATTGCAACACAGAGGAAGGAAAATGAATTACAAGGATGATAAAGGGAAGCCCAAGCATGACAGTGACACAGCTGGCCTGGAAAGCAAACAGTCCAGATTAGAATTAAGGAGTCGGGGGTTCCAGGAGTGATCCTTCCAAGAAAACAAAATGAACCTACAGAGCATGTGACGTATATAACCATATTGAGAGGAATTTCACAGTTCTGCAGAAAGTTTGGGGATAAAATAATGATGGATACACTGAAACCTAAGCAAAAAACAACAACGTGATTATTTATTTATTT
>NW_007730265.1:32251-35015 GCF_000696425.1 Galeopterus variegatus | reverse complement strand
GCGGGAGCGCAGCCGCACTTCCCAAGCGGCGCACTATAGCAGTGCGCCACCGGGCCGGCCCCAACAACGTGATTATTAACTCTGGGAAAAACATAAAGCCTTGCAAGAAAGAAAATGTAATCATGTTGTACTAGGGAACTCAACTGTTAGCATTGTTTGAATAATACATATGTAATATATAATGATAATATATACACAAAATATTGATTAAGGCAAATTGTTTTATATTGGGAGTTTGGGGAAGGAGAAGAGGTATATATAGAGAAATCTTTTTTTCTTATAGTAGAAGGTCATAAGACAATTTCTATAATGAAAAAATATCAACAAATGGCAATATTAGCACAGTATTCATAAATACTATGTAAATATTAGGTAAAAACCAAGAGAAATAACTAAATAAGGTAAAATGTTGCCTCTGGAGAGAAGGGATAGAGAGGTGGTATGGGGTACTTGGTATTAGTAATTTTAATTGTAAGCCTTATAGAACTATTTGCATTTTTAACCTATTTAACTTTATTACTTTGGTAAACTAGACTGGTATATACAGGATGCTACTGTTTTTGTAAAATAGAAGGATACACACACTCACACACAGAGGGAGAATATCTCTGGAAAGGTACACACGCAAACTGATTATAAATAGTTTCCTGGAGGGGCACTGGGAGACTGAATATACTGAGGTTAACATGGGTGTGTTGTCTGTCAAGGGAAAGGGGCAGCTTTGACGTGGACACCCAGCTCTCTGGCAGTGCCTCAGGGAGCAGGTGGCATGGGATGCTCAGGGGAGAAAGTGGCCATCGTGGGCTGCCAAGGCCAAGTTTAGCCAGACGAAGCCCCAGTTGCTTTTAAACAATTTTCCTGTGTGGCCTCTGACAGCGTGTTGTGATTTTCCTATGAATGTGACAGAGAAATGTGGGCTGGCTAACAGGACAGTTGGATGGATTTAGCAAGTTGATAAAAGGTATCCAAGAGCCCGATAGATAGAAGTAAGCCTTGCAGGGAGGGTGGCTCTGTCTAACACTTTCCCACCTTCTTATGTGAGACTTACATGGGGACATAGAGGTCTGCTCACCAGATCTGAAGACGACACTTGCTGGAAGGGGCTGACCACATGTGACAGACTCTGGTCTTGCAGCCAGCCCCTTCCCAGCTCAGGGATGCCTTGGCTTGGCTCTCCAAGAAGAGGCCTGTGCACCCTAAATTTCCGGCCTGTGGGAATTCTCTGTCACATTTTTTTGGTCTCTGCAAGAGCAAGATCCCTTTCAGCCTCAGCATCAGGGCACCCCTCTCTGACTTCTGGCTGAACCAGCTATCTCAGAAGCCCCTGCCTCCCAGATGCCACTTGTGGGCTCAGGCCTTCTGGCTGTGACTGTAGACTCTGCAGACGCTGCAGACCCAAAGAGGGCACATGTGGCTTCCCAGGTGGGGCACAGCCTGACGCAGGTTTGGATCTCTGTGGCTCCGGCCCAAGTTGGCCTGACTCCACCCGAGCTCTCTGGACTATGCTGCATCGCTCAGGGATCACTTATGACACCATCTCGGATTGGATGAGGATCCGGTCTGGGAGCTGAAGCTTTGCTCCTAGTTCCTGCCCAGGCTGACCCAGCCATGAGGACACTCTTCCTTTTCAGCATCCCGGGAGGCTCCCAGCACTGTACAGTGGCCATGGCCCTGGCCTGGCCATCAGCTCCTGCATCCTCCCAGAGCACCTCAAGGGCAGCAGGGAGTGGGTACAGGTTCGTTTCCTGGACGCCAAAGGCCTGGGTTGAGGCTCAGCTCTGCCGCTTACTAGCTGTGTGACTGTGGGTGAGCCTCGGTTTCCCCACTTATCAAGCAGTGTGATATGAGAGTAGTAGAACCTAATCTGTCACAGCTGCTATTAGGACAATTAGATGATCACATCTGTGTCATTGTTAGAGCAGTGCCCAGCTCACGGGTCAGCGCTGAGAATGTAGTAGCTGTTATTTTATGATATTGTTATCCCCTTTTTGCAAATGAGGAAATTCCCTCTGAGAAATGAAGTGATTTGTCCAAGGTCACACAGCTCAGAGGTAGCAGATCAGGGGACTAAAAGCCACATTTTCAGGCTAAAGAAGGGGTATTTATAGAACATCTGCAGGCTGTACTAAAGGGTAGAGAACCAGTGAACCCATGAGGTGGAGGGAAAGCCCAGAGAGCTGAGCCCAGGCTTGGACTAGAGGAGTGGAAATCCGGGCTTGTGTTGGAGCCATGTTTTCAGTGTTGCCAGTGCAGTCGAAACTCTGGGAAGTTTGTAGAAACCATAGGTGCCTGGGCCATCCTGGACTTGGATGAGAACCTCCAGGACACAGAATCTTTTAAAAACTCCCGGGCCGGCCCGGTGGCGCACTCGGTAGAGTGCAGCACTTGGGAGCGCGGTGGCGCTCCCACCGAGGGTTCGGATCCCATATAGAGACCAGTCCGCTCACTGGTTGAGCGCGGTGCGGGCGTGACACCAAGGGTTGTGATCCGGTTACCGGTCACGAAAAAAGACAAAAAGGAAAAAACAAAACAAAACAAACAAACAAACAAAAAAACCCTTCCTACTTGATTCTAACGTGGGACCCAGTTGAGAACCACTAAACTAGAGGGTCTCAGAGGCAAGGGGGGTGGACAGGACGCCAGAGAGAGGGACAGAAACCTCAAGCCACAGAATGACTAAACTGGAGGCAGCCGGTAGGGGGCAGGGGTGGTCACTGAGACTCACATTTTACAGAGGGGAAACTGAGGACCGAGAGAGGACTTA